>NC_073413.1:7338358-7638358 GCF_028641065.1 Leucoraja erinaceus | reverse complement strand
GCCTGTCCCGCTGAGTTCCTCCAGCATTTTGTGTCACACTTTCCTTTCTTGTCTCTTCCATTTTCCTGTTCCCCCCCGCCTATGTTGACTGATTACCTGCCATGCTATATCCTGCCTTCCCCCCTAGTCCAGCTTTCTTCTTCTCTCCTCCTGTACAATGAGTCTGAAGAACGGTCCCGACCCAAAATGTCCTCCACAGATGTTGCCTGACCCACTGAGCTCCTTCAGCAGAGAGTCATAGAGTGATACAGCGTGGGAATAGGCCCTTCGGCCCATCTTGGCCGTGCCAGCGTCTGGTCCACGCCCCTCCAAATCAGTCCTGTCCGTTTGCGTCTTATCTTCGGCGTAAACCAGTGCCTGCAGTTGTGCCTGGTTCTTGTTGCCGGGGGAAGTTTCTCTAGGGCTAGACCATGGAGCTCACTGCCCCCTGTGTCCGTGTCCTCAGATGTTGCTACGGGTGAAGGAGAATGAAGTGCAGAATATGCGGAAGGAGACCGTGTGCCTACGCGACGAGCTTCAGACCATGCAGTGGGTGAGTGAGTGGTCCGTTCCCATCGCGTCCCGTTGCCCAGCGCAGGGGGTGGGTCTGTCCGGTGGGTCGGTCTGGCTGGGTCGGTCTCAAGACCCCCCCCCGGTGATGTTGCCCACGGAATTTCTTTTGTAGGATAAGAAGTACGCCACAGACAGGTACAACGACATCTTCGTAGAACTAAGCGTCATGAAGGTCAAAACGGAACGGGAGCTGAGCCAGGTGAAGGAACAGCTAAAGCTGGCGTTGTCGGCGCTGAAAGAGAAAGAGTCTTTGCAGAACAGCATCGCTAAATGATGGTGAGTGGGCCGCACCCAGGGCTGGTCAGAGTTCTCCTCTGATTGACTCCAGCATTTTGTGCCTATCTCTGGTGTAAACCAGTATCGGCAGTTGCTTCCTGCAGATGAATGACGTGTGTGTGTACGCGTCTGTGTGTTTGCGCGAGTCTGTGTGTAAGTATGCGTGTGCGCACGCCTGTGTGAGCGCGTCTGTGTGTAAGTGCTTGTGTGCGCGTCTATGAATGTGTGTAAGTGTGCGTCTGTGTGTAAGTGTGCTTGTGTGTGTGCGCGTCTGCGTGTGTGTGCGCGTCTGTCTGTGTAAGTGTGTGTGCGCATCTGTGTGTGTGTGTGTACGCGTCTATGTGTAAGTGCTTGTGTGCGCATCTATGTATGTGTGTGTGTGTAAGTGTGCGTCTGTGCGCGTCTGCGTGTGTGTGCGCGTCTGTCTGTGTGCGTGTGTCCTGTGTGTAAGTGTGTGCGCGCGTCTGTGTGTGTGTGCGTGTGTCCTGTGTGTAAGTGTGCGCGTGTCTCTGTGTAAGTGTGTGTGCGCGTCTGTGTGTGCGCGCGTCCTGTGTGTGTGTGCGTGTGTCCTGTGTGTAAGTGTGTGCGCGCGTCTGTCTGTGTGTGCGTGTGTCCTGTGTGTAAGTGTGCGCGTGTCTCTGTGTAAGTGTGTGTGCGCGTCTGTGTGTGCGCGCGTCCTGTGTGTAAGTGTGTACGCGCGTCTGTGTGTGTGTGTGCGCGTGTATAATATGTGTAGAGTTGTGTTAGAGTGTGGTTTCTCACCTCTGCCCTGCCCGTGTTGCCCACAGACCCTGGCCTGTCCTGGCCACAGAGGAACAGACGCGACCAGCGAGCCTACAGTCGCGGCCGCAGCGCGGAGTTCCACTCCGACGAGGACCCGCCGGGACCGCCCGCTCCGTGCCTTCTTCCTTTTCCTTATTTTTTTAATCACGTCTCCCAATGTGGATCACACTGCTGTGAAATTAAAACTGAATATATATATATGTATACACACACAGGTTGTCAGTCGCCGCCCTCCTGCCTTCCGCCCGTCGCCACGGCAACCGCAGGCCGGCTGGTGAGGCGCCGCACCTGCGACGGGTGTTGACGGCGGCTGAACCGGCACCGGCTCCGTGCCAGCCCGTCGGGAGGCACCGGCCCGTTCTCCGGCAGGTTCGAGATCAACGCTGGCCAACACAGGCCCGGGTTTAAATGGATCATCTTCCCCCTCGCTCCAGCCTCCCCCTCGGGACACCCCCATGTCCGGCCAGCATGGACAGAGTGAGTGCATCGGTTGCTCAGCACTTTAGCTCCCCGCTCCCATTCCCACACTGACCTTTCTGTCCTGGGCCTCCTCCACTGCCAGAGTGAGTGAGGCCCAGCGCAAATTGGAGGAACAGCACCTCGTATTTCGCTTGGGCAGCTTACACCCCAGCGGTATGAACATTGACTCACTAACTTCAAGTAACGCTTGGTTTCCCTCTCCATCCTCCATCCCCCTCCCCCTTCCCAGTTCTCCCACCTGTCTCCGACTACATTTTATCTCTCTTTGCTTTGTTGTCACCTTCTCACAGCTAACAATGCTCTATTCTACATGTTCCTTGATCTCCATTCTCTTTGTCCTGTTTTCACACCTTACACTTCCTTATCTATGTACCACCCACTCGCCTGACATCAGTCTGAAGAAGTGTCTCGACCCGACACGTCACCCATGCCTTCTTTCCAGCGATGCTGCCTGTCCCGTTGAGTTACTCCAGCTTTTTGTGTCTATCTTGAACTTTGCTCTGCATTCTTCCTCTCTGCATCACTGATGCCGGATGTCAGGGATCGGGATGTCAGCTCCAGCCTTCCCGTCCCCCCCCCCTCTCCCCATCCACCCTCCTTCCCCCCCCCCCCCAGCTTGATGAAGGCAAAGGTTTATTCCTGAGGCACAGGGAACCGCAGCTGCTGGAACCTGGAGGAAAAAGTGCTGGAGTAACTCAGCGGTTCAGGCAGCATCTCTGGAGGACGTGGACTGGTGACCTTTCGGGAGTGTAAAAGGTTCCCGACCTGAAACGTCGCCTATCCGTGTCCACCACAGATAGTGCGTCAGTCCGAAAGGGGCAGGAACACGTCGGGGGGGGGGGGCTTGAGACCGTCCCGGCCAGACCGACCCACTGGACAGACCCCCCCCCCCCCCCTGCGCTGGGTGTGAACCACTCACCCACTGGTCTCGACCCGAAACACCGCCCATTCCTTTTCTCCAGAGATGCTGTCTGACCCGCTGAGATACTCCAGCTTTTTGCGTCTAACCTCCACAGCACGTTTTGGTGTTTTACAGAAGCTTATTATTACTGTCTGATGTCGTGTACGGTGGCGGTGTGAAGGAGCAGCTCCATGCATGTACGCTTGGGCCTTAGACGGTTATATATGTGTGTTTTCATAATATTCCTGTCCCATCTCAACGTAATGCTGCAGTACAGAAACTCCACCAACCCGGGCAGGCGTTCACTCTCTCACGCCCGGCCTGCCTTCCGACTTGATCATTTTTGGGAGTCAGGATTTTGACACCTCTGTTACTGAATCCTTAATGCCCCTGCCCAAGGGGACGGGAAGGAAAGGGGTGAGTGAGGAGACGACGGGGTGGGGCAAACTGCCACAGGGGGTTGTGACTAAGTCCAGTCATTGTGGAAATCTCTTCCACATTTGCTCTCCCTCTCTAGAAGTGGCCTCCCTTCCTCCCACCGTCCTCTCTCCATTGTAGCTACCCAGGTATCCAAGGTGTGAGGTCTGCCTCCTTATTCGCCATTTTCCTTATTCTATAGAAGGAGGCCCTTCGGTCCATAGAGTAACTGCAAGCACGCGGCACGGTGCCGTTCCTTGCCCACATCTCCGCGTGCTGCCCCTGCTTCCAACACCATGATGGTTTTCAGCAGCAACCCACCAACCCTTGTGTGTGTGTTTGGGATGTGGGAGGAAAACAGAGCACCCAGGAAAAACCAAATCGTTCATAAATTCATACGTTCCAGGAGCAGAGTTAGGCCATTCGGCCCATCAAGTCTACTCCGCCATTCAATCATGGCTGATCTATCTCTCCCTCTCAACCCCATTCTCCTGCCTTCTCCCCATCACTCCTGACACCCGTGCTAATCAAGAACCTGTCTCCGCCTTAATAATATCCACTGACTTGGCCTCCGCAGCAGTCTGTGGCAACGAGTTCCACAGATTCATCACCCTCTGGCTAAAGAAATTCCTCCTCGACTCCTTTCTAAAGGAACAAGGAGAACGTGCAAACTCCGCCCAGACAGCCCTGAGGCCAGGGATGAACTCGGGCCATTGGAGTTTTGAGGCAGCGGCTCTGTTACGCCATGGTGTGGTCACAGAGGCCAAAATGTAACCATGTATATTGTGATAGGCACTCCGAACCTCCCCCTGCCACTACTAGTCTCTCCCCACCACTCCCAGCCAGTCTCCGTCATTCCACTCTGCTACAGGTTGCTCCTGGATATTCCCAGCTGCTCCCATCCGTTCCCTTCCCCCTCACCCCACCCCTGCTCCCATCCTTTCCAGACCACTCCCAGTTACTTCCCACCAATCCCAGCATCTCCTGATTGCCCCAGTCACTGCCAGTTCCTTCCATCTGGAGAACAGCTCCTGAATAGCCAACAGAAGTGAATGCGGGCCATCCGTGGTGGCTGGGCTCTGTCTGGTAAGTGGAGAAAGCTTTGAAAGATGAGAGCTTGAGAAAATAACCCCAGAAGCTGTGAGTAATTCCCTGATGTTTTGTGTCATAGAGTATGGAAACAGTCCCTTCGGCCCAACTTGCCCACACCAGCCAACATGTCCCAGCTACACACTCGTCCCACCTGCCTGCGTTTGGCCCATATCCCTTTAAACCTGTCCTATCCATGTACCTGTCTAATTGCTTCTTAAACTTTGCAATAGTCCCTGCATGAACTACCTCCTCTGGCAGCTCGTTCCATACACCCACCATCCTTTGTGTGAACAAGTTACCCCTCTGATTCAAATAAATTCCCCTTTCAACTTAAACCTATAGACTCTGGTTCTTGATTTCCCCTCTACTCTGGGCAAGAGACTCTGTGCGTCTACCCGATCTATTCCTCTCATGATTTTATGCACCTCTATAAGATCACCCCTCCTCATCCTCCTGCGCTCCAAGGAATAGAGTCCCAGCCTACTGAACCTATTCCTGTCGCTCAGAACCTCGAGTCCTGGCAGCATCCTCGTAAACCTCTGCACCCTTTCCAGCACCATCTTTCCTCTCACGTGGTGAGATCGGATGTGTCTGCAAGTTTTGGGGTGTCCACTTGTGAACCCCAACACAGCAAATTTATTTGAGAAATACAGCGCGGAAATGGGCCCCTTCGCCCCACCGAGTCCACGCCGACCAGCGACCCCCGCACACTAACGCTATCCTACATGCACTAGGGGCAATTTACAATGATACCAAGCCAATCAGCCTACAAACCCGCACGTCTTTGGAGCGTGGGAGGAACAATGGAGATCCCGGAGAAAACCCACGCAGGTCACCGGTAGTTGGGATCGAACCCGGGTCTCTGGTGCTGTAATGCCTCTTGTGTTTGGAAGCCCTGCCTACCCACCCACCTGTTGCATTGATCAATGTGTCTCACCTGTACGTTCCACGTCTGCTGTCCACTTGATACAGATGACAAGTGCATCTATTGTTCCTGTTGCATCCACACCTCACGGTACAAACCAGCACAGCAAGTGGGTTAAGTGTAATGAGTTGTAGCAATGTGGATGGGAGTGTGGGCACTGGAGCAGCTGAGCATGTATGGAGGAAGCTACTGTGATATGAAGCAACTGCAATATTCTAAAGAATATTTTCACTAGGCTAGCAAATAAATTTGTTAAATATACATGTAACCTTGTTTGTCCTTCAGTTCATTATTGTCATGTGTGCCGAGATACAGTGCACAGCTCTCCTTGCTTGTTATCCTGTCAGATCATACTGTACATGAGTGCAATCAAGTCATGCACAAGTATAACGCAGTGCAAAGTGAAAAATGCCGGAGTGCAGACTGTAGTGTTCTAGCGTTACAATTACAGAGAAAGTGCAGATTTTTTTTTAAAAAGTGCAGATTTTTTTTAAAGTGCAAGGGCCTGCATTGTGGTAGGTTGGAAGATCGGAACGACACTCTAGCTTGTGGGAGGACCGTTCAGTATTCTGATAACAGCGGGGGAGTAGCTGCGTCTAGAGTTAGGGATAAGGAAAACAAGAGATAAAGAACAATTGTTCCCTTATCCCAGTCTGAGGAAGGGTCTCGACCCGAAACGTCACCCATTCCTTCTCTCCAGTGATGCTGCCTATCCTGCAGAGTTACTCCAGCTTTTTGTGCCTATCTTTGGTTTAAACCAGCACCTGCAGTTCCTTCTTACACATGATTGCAATCGAACCGTCCACAGTGTACAAATACAGGATAAAGGGGATAAGGTTTAGCGCAAGATAAAATCCGATTACAGATCTCCAATGAGGTAGATAGTAGCTACCACAGTCTCCAATGAGGTAGATAGTAGCTTAGGTTGATAGGATGTGATGGAACCATAAGTTTCCCTACCAAGAAGGACCAGGAGTGGAAAGATGACGTGGCACAGCGGTAGAGCTGCTGCCTTTCAAGCGCCAGCCACCCGGGTTTGATCCGGCTTCGGTTGCTTGTCCGTACGGAGTTTTACATTCTCCCCGTGACCTGCGTGGGTTTTCTCCGAGATCTTCGGTTTCCTCCCACACTCCAAAGGCGTACAGGTTTGTAGGTTAATTGGCTTGGTTAAATGTAAAAATGGTCCAGTATAAAATTGTCCAACTTTCAGTCCAGTCTCTGGTGGACTCTTCGGAAGGTACAAGGTTCTGGTTCTGGTTGATTACTGCGCAAACACCTCATCAGTGGTTCTCTCAGGCAAGTTGGAGTGAGTAGAGTAACAATTACATTTTGAAGTGGGCTTTTTTGACCAAGTTGTGATCTAGTTGCTCCATCCCCTTTTTAAATGACTTAACATGGGGATCAGTGTGGGTGTACATATTCTATTCCCTTATAGTCCTTGGGTAAAGGGAATATTGGTAGCAAAGTTTTGTGAAATTTAGCGAGTTGAAGATGTAGGGACTATTTTGTCTTGTTTTATGGCAGTTGATGCTCTGGGATGATGGAAGATTTGATGGGGTGACTTTGTGAATCTCCATGTAAATTGCAATCAGTCTTAGCCTGATTGTGCGGAGCTCTAGGGTGTCCAATCCGAGGGAAGTCAGCTTATTATTAATGCTGGATTTGCGCTTGTAGTCATTACATACAAAGCGGGCTGCTCGCCGTTGTACTTTCTCCAGGGTGATCTTGTTGTTGTTGAAAGGATCCCATACGTCTCCACAATACTCCAATTTGGGCCTGACCAAGGACATGTAGGCATTCTCTATGACGGATGTACTACATGCGTGAAAATTTCTCTTGAGAAGGCCGAGAGTTCTATTTGCCTTGACTAATATGCATCGCCCAACTTAAATCTGTGCTTAATTCGACTCCTAGATATGGGTGTTGGTCGACAGCAAGCATTAGAAACATAGAAAATAGGTGCAGGAGTAGGACATTCGGCCCTTCGAGCCTGCACTGCCATTCAATATGATCATGGCTGATCATCCAACTCAGTATCCTGTATCTGCCTTCTCTCCATACCCCCTGATCCCTTTAGCCACAAGGGCCACATCTAACCCCCTCTTAAATACAGCCAATGAACTGGCCTCAACTACTTTCTGTGGCAGAGAATTCCACAGATTCACCACTCTCTGTGTGAAAAAAAAATTCTCATCTTGGTCCTAAAAGACTTCCCCCTTATCCTTAAACTGTGACCCCTTGTTCTGGACTTCCCCAACATCGGGAATAATCTTCGTGCATCTAGCCTGTCCAACCCCTTAAGAATTTTGTAAGTTTCTATAAGATCCCCCCTTAATCTTCTAAATTCTAGCGAGTACAAGCCGAGTCTATCCAGTCTTTCTTCATATGAAAGTCCTGACATCCCAGGAATCAGTCTGGTGAACCTTCTCTGTACTCCCTCTATGGCAAGAATGTCTTTCCTCAGAATAGGAGACCAAAACTGTACGCAATCTTTCTATAAATGTTGGCATCATCTGCGAAGAGTCGAACTCTGGATGAAACTGCATTTGGAATGTCATTGATACGCAGTAGGAAGAGCAATGGACCCATGATAGTCCTCTGTGGTACACCTGATGTTACAGAAGTTTCAATAGACGTCTCTCCCTCCAAGAGAACTCGCTGGTGTCTCCTTGTCAAAAAGATCTCAATCCATTTTAAGAGGTTGCCGTCTATTTCTACATGGTTGAGCTTGTACAGGAGCTGCTTATGGGGTACCTTATCAAAAGCCTTACTGAAGTCTAATATAATCAGGTTAGTCAGATTCAGATTCAAATTCAATTTTAATTGTCATTGTCAGTGTACAGTACAGAGACAACGAAATGCATTTAGCATCTCCCTGGAAGAGCGACATAGCAAACGATTTGAATAAATAATAATAAGTGTCCGGGGGGGGGGTGGTGATTGGCAGTCACCGAGGTACGTTGTTGAGTAGAGTGACAGCCGCCGGAAAGAAGCTGTTCCTCGACCTGCTGGTTCGGCAACTGAGAGACCTGTAGCGCCTCCCGGATGGTAGGAGGGTAAACAGTCCATGGTTGGGGTGAAAGCAGTCCTTGGCGATGCTGAGCGCCCTCCGCAGACAGCGTTTGCTTTGGACAGACTCAATGGAGGGGAGCGAGGAACCGGTGATGCGTTGGGCAATTTTCACCACCCTCTGCAATGCCTTCCGGTCGGAGACAGAGCAGTTGCCATACCATACTGTGATGCAGTTGGTAAGGATGCTCTCGATGGTGCAGTGGTAGAAGTTCACCAGGATCTGAGGAGACAGATGGACCTTCTTCAGTCTCCTCAGGAAGAAGAGACGCTGACGAGCCTTCTTGATCAGAGTAGACCCTTGTTATTGGGTGACCTGGCTAGATCATCGATGAGTCCCACCAGTTGGGTTTCACATGATCGACCCTGTCTAAAGCCATGTTGGTGGTTTGTTAGTACCTTGTGGAAGTCAATATGGTCCGTAATATGTTGGTGGATTATATGTTTGAGAACCTTGCATGGTCTGTGGAATTCTGTGCCTCAGAGGGCGGTGGAGGCTGGTTCTCTGGACGCTTTCAAGAGAGGGCTCTTATAAATAGCAGAGTCAGGGGATATGGGGAGAAGGCAGGAACAGGGTGCTGCTTGGGGATGATCAGCCATGATCACATTGAATGGTGGTGCTGGCTCGAAGGGCCGAATGGCCTACTCCAGCACCTATTGTCTATTGTATGGAGGTCAGTGAAACTGGGCGGTAATTTGCAGGACTCGAAGGGCCTGCCTCCATGCTGTATCTCTGAGCTAAAAAAGATAGAAGATTGGGGAGGGTATGAGCTACAAGCACAATATGTTTCTGGACTGGAAAGCCTCAACGAGGGAGGTGACTGGGCGCTCGCTGTCTGTGGCCACAGACCCAGTTTCCCTCTGCGAGAAGAAAGGACTGTACTAAGAACTTTTGAAACTTTGTCAGCGCCAGAAATGTGGCGACACTTTGTGCAATTAAGAAACAGTTAGACAGGCACATGGATAGGACAGGTTTTGAGGGATATGGACCAAACGCGGGCAGGTGGAACTAGTGTAGCTGGGACATGTTGGCTGGTGTGGGCAGGTTGGGGCAGAAGGCATGTTTCCACGCTGTATCACTCTGACTATTGCTTAGATGAAGTCTGATCTATGATTTTACCGGATTGTAAGGAAAAACTAAGGAATTGTAAGGAAATTTCACCATGTAAACAATATTTTGACTGGCGAGCACACAAACTCTTCACTGATGGGTAGAGAGGAACTGCAGGTGCTGGTTTAAGCTGAAGATAGACACAAAATGCTGGAGTAACTCAGCGGGACAGGCGGCATCTCTGGAGAGAAGGAATGGGTGACGTTTCGGGTCGAGCATTTTGTGTCTATCTTCACTGATAGCCTTGTCTTTCCCTCTGCTCCCAACACACCTGCTCACTCTATCTGGCCAACCATTCCAGAGATACCATTGGCGTCACTACAGAGGCTCTGATGAATGAGCACAGTTCCTGAGTTACACCGTTCACCGGCTCCTAAAGTCACATAGTAAGTAAATGATGTCACGTAAATGACGCGCAGATGACGCCCAAGTGGGACAGGCCCTTTAGGAACAAGTCCCTGAGCCCACCAAGATCATGCCAACCGCCTATTATATTATTCCCACATTGATTCAATTTTAAGACTGAGGTGAGAAAAAAACGTTTTCACCCAGAGAGTTGTGAATTTGTGGAATTCCCTGCCACAGAGGGCAGTGGAGGCCAAATCACTGGATGGATTTAAGAGAGAGTTAGATAGAGCTCTAGGGGCTAGTGGAGTCAAGAGATATGGGGTGAAGGCAGGCACGGGTTATTGAATGGGGACGATCAGCTATGATCTAAATGAATGGCGGTGCTGGCTCGAAGGGCCGAATGGCCTCCTCCTGCACTTATTTTCTAGGCTTCTATGTTTCTAATAGGATGATTCAGTTCCATCTACAGAGCTCCCTCCATGGGTCAGAGTCAAAATAAAACAAGGGTATAATCTCGATCTCCCAACCTACCTCATTGAGGCCCATGCACTTTAAAAAAAAAATCTGCACTTTCTCTGTAGCTGCAATGCTGTGCACAATGGTTAATTTCCTTTTAACTTCTCTTGTTGTACTTCTGTTTGGCTAGATGGTACTCGTGGATAGTATGATCTGTCTGGATCCGTTTTTCTGGTATCTCTCATGCACAAGGGTCAATTTACAGCAGCCAATTCATCCACCTTTGGAATGTAGGAAGAAATTGGCGAACGCAGGCACAGGGGAGACGTTCAAACTGAGCACAGACTGGACTGAACCCCAGCCCAATTGAGGTGTGAGGCGGCAACTCTACCGGCTGCGCCACCGTGGTATAAAAAGGCTCCACCTGAGGGCGGTAACTGATGGGCAAAGTCATTTCCTCCTGCTCTGAGCCCCCTGACCACGTCACCCAGCTCAGCAACTTTCCACTGATCCGACCTGCCAGTCTGAAGAAGGGTTTCGGCCCGAAACGTTGCCTATTTCCTTCGCTCCATAGATGCTGCTGCACCCGCTGTGTTTCTCCAGCATTTTTGTGTACCTTCGATTTTCCAGCATCTGCAGTTCCTTCTTAAACACAAAATGAGGTGGCCACTGGATTATCATTTCGGTGAGGTCTGCTGTCGGACATGCGTTGCCTGTGTGCACTCAGCCCCATATTTGGTCCAGAATCAGCCTGAAGAACGGAGCAGACCTGAAACATCGCCTATCCATCTCCTCCAGAGGTCCTGGTTTACTCCATCACATTGTATCTTTTATTTTTGTAAAACGATCTTCTGCAGTTCCTTGCTTCTCCAGAGGTACTGACCTCCCCGCCATTGAAGGGGTCTACAGGAAATGCTGCCTAAAGAAGCTCTCGTTAAAGACCTGCACACCACCCTCTCTTCTCGCTGCTAGCATCAGGAAGGAGGAACAGGAAACTGAGAACCAAGACCTCTAAGTTCAAGAACAGCTTCTGGTTCCACCTTTCCTTGGTCATCTGTTGGCGGCCCTGATTTGTTCTGACCTTTTCCTACCTCCAGCCTCCACCACCTCTCCTTTCAGTCCGAGGGATGGTTCCCGACCCGAAATGTCACCCATCCTTTTTCTCCAAAGATACCTGCCCGACCCGCTGAGTTACTCCAACACTTTGTGTCTACGTTCCCATCAACTATCAGGCTGTTGACACATTGAACATCCCTAAACACTATCCTTCTTCAACCCCGAACCTCTATGGACTTCGTCTAGGTCCTACTCATTGAGTGACACACAGTGTGAAACAGGCCCTTCGGCCCAACTTGCCCACACTGGCCAACATATCCCACCTACGCTAGTCCCACCTGCCTGTGCTTGGTCCATATCCCTCCAAACCCGCCCTTCCTTCGCTCCATAGATGCTGCCTCATCCGCTGAGTTTCTCCAGCATTTTTGTCTACCTTCGATTTTCCAGCATCTGCAGTTCCTTCTTAAACACTATCCATGTACCTGTTTCTTAAACGTTGGGATAGTCCAATTCTCAAGCACCTCTTCTGGCAGCTTGTTCCATTCACCCACCACCCTTTGTGTGAAAAAGTTGGTGTGAAAAAGTGGAATAGATGGGCTGAATGACCTAATTCTGCTATCACTTATGATCTCATGATGCTGCCTGACCCGCTGAGTTACTCCAGCTTTCTGCGTCTTTGTTGGTGTAAACCAGCATCTGCAGTTCATTCACTCACAGAGAACACTAACCGACCCCAAATATAGGCGGGATGTCAGCTGACGAGAAGGGTGCAGAGAAGTGGCCAACTCGTTTTCCCATTGGGCGCTCATTCGCCCAGCAAGGTGGATTTTCCGCTGATTTGCAAATAAGGAATGGGATGAATTAACCATCGCCTTGCAGAGGGATCTGGTTTCAGGCCGCACTCATTTTTGTCTACCTTCGATTTTCCAGCATCTGCAGTTCCTTCTTAAACACTATCCATCCACGTACCTGTTTCTTAAACGTTGGGGTAATGCAAGTCTCAAGTACCTCCTCTGGCAGCTTGTTCCATACACCCACCGCCCTTTGTGTGTGAAAAAGTTACCCCTCAGATTCCTATTAAATCTGGAGGAACTCAGCGGGTCGGGCAGCTTCTGTGGAGGGAGTGGAGATGAACAAGTGTCCCGGCCCGAAAGGTCTTCTGCCCATTCCTTCCACAGATGCTGCCTGGCCCGCTGAGTCCCTCCAGCACTTTGTCCCTTGCTGCAGACTCCAGCATCTGCAGTTCCTTGTCCATTGGGTTCAGCCGGAGGCGGGTTGACCTAATCTGGGGGGAATAACCTGGGGCGGCTCAGAGTGAAAGGCGCGTTGGTATTTGTAGTCCGTCGCTGGGTGAACTCGTCTGGGACCAGCATGGGTGGCACTACACTTCCCAGGGCACGCTGCGTGGATGGCTCTCTGCAATACCTCCCCGGTCCCCAGAACCAGTTTCCCTGTGACAAACGCCCAGTCCTTCAGCCGAGAGTCAAGTATTTTATTGTCATGTCCCAGACAGAACAATAACATTCTGACAATGAAATCCCCCTCCCCCCATCAATGCCCAACAATTGAAGCACCTTAGTCTGTGGTCCTTTTTTTAAATTTCAAAAAATAAAACATTATTCCAAAAAAAAACCCCACACACACACGAAACAAGATCTGGACAAAAACTCTTCAAATATTCTCCCGCGTTTAGAGATACAGCGCGGGAACAGGCCATTCGGCCCACCGGGTCCTCGCCGGCCAATGATCCCCGCACATTGACACCATCATCCTACCTACATCCACTAAGAACATTTAAAAAAAAAACATTTGCCAAGCCATTAATTAGTGTTTCGCTTATTCTTCGATGCAGAAACGGAACTGTTCTTCCACAATCTCCCTCCTGAACCCATCGCCTTTTATCCTGACGGGATGTTGTAGGAACTGCAGGTGCTGGTTTAAACCGAAGACAAGACACAAAATGCTGGAGTAACTCAGCGGGACAGGCAGCATCACTGGAGAGAAGGAATGGGTGATGCGACTCTTCTCCCCAGAGATGCTGCCTTGTCCCGCTGAGTTACTCCAGAATTGTGTGCCCCTTTTATCCAGCGCTCTCTCTGTTCAATTTCATGGCAATCTGAGTTGTTTATTTTTTCAAACTTCCTGGCGAATATTTCTTCGGACGTTACTTTTAAGTAAAACAGGGGAATGCAGTGGAACGTCAAAGTATTGCTCAACTTTTGTTGGGCACCACGCAACGCTTCCCCGGTTATGTTTGAGTCAAGGGGGAGGCCAGCCAATGGCACTGTCAGGTCGCCTTACAGGCTGACGGCTATTGGGTGTGCCAGCGGTTGCAGTTCATTCAATCTGAGGGTATGACTGCTATACACACACACACACACACACACACACACACACACACGCACATACACACACACACACACACATACACACACACACACACACACACACACACACACACACACACACACACACACACACACACACACATACATACACACACACACACACACACATACACACACACACACACATACACACACACACACACAGACACACACACACACACACACACACACACACACACACACACACACACACACACCCACACACACACACACACACACACACACACACACACACACACACACACACACACATACACACATACACACACACACACACACACACACACACACACACACACACACACACGAACACACACAGAGTAAAAAAAGTTCATGGAGAACAGGGCAGGGAGCGCGACTGGGGGAAAGCACCAGGACTCAGGGTACAGCCGAGAGCGGGAGAGGACTACATCCATTTCTTTCTCTCTGGCTCTAGTAGAGGCAAGGGGTGTGGTAGACAATATGGAAGCGGGACAGAAGTGGCGCCGGTGAGGGAGATAGGGACAGTTTGTGAGGACGGATAGCTTGAGAGAGGTGGAGAAATAGAGAGGCGAGGAGAGGGAGGGGGAGATGCGCAGAGGTATCGTCTGTGAACAAAGATAGAGAGAGTGTGGAGATGGAGGGAGAGAGGGGAGGAGTGCCGGAGTAATGTACATAAACTAAGCAACGAGGGAGAGGGACTGGGCGAGAACAAGGCATAGGAGGACGGGGAAAAAAAATTGGGAGAGAGGGGGGTGACCCCTGAAATTCTCGACCCTGTGTTCCTCGCCCGTGTTTAGTGGATCTTTACTTTAAGCAGTTATACAAGGAAACTTTTGACTTTGGAAAGTGGTACATTAGAGTTATTCTGCTTTAACATGGGGGTATACAATGCCCCCATCCCCATCCCCCGAGCTCTGGGGTAAAACCCCAAGTCTGTGGGGTTGGCTTACCCCGAACCAGAGCAACATCCAATTGATCACCGCCCCTGTTGAAGCAAGCACACATTCCAAACGGCCAGAGCGCTCAGATAGGACACAGTCAATAATTCCCACTCCCGGTGAGATATGTGACCAACTCCAATTTGCAATAAAATAATTGCAGCATCTCACGTTGATAACTCGTGCCGAAGGAAATGCTTCATTTGAAGAGGACACAGAACCCGGGCTCCTGGTTTTAAAATGTAAAAATAACACAATCCAAGATGGCGATCGCACTACCCTACTAGAAGATGTCTTTCCCATTTAATAACTCTCCCCTCTTTGTATCAGACACCTGTGTCTGTTAATATGCGAGGCAATTCTGCATTTAACAAATTGTGTTTGTTGAAATAAACGGCAAATATTGCCCCTGTTCTGTCAATCTCGCCCTGTTGTAGACACAGCGTAAACAACTTGCTGTTCACTTCATTGCAAATCTCTGATCGTTTTTACTCCCGTGGATTTATGCCGGGAGAGACAGTCAACATGCCTGAAATTCGTCCCCTCTCTGATCACCAACACCACTTTTGTGACTTTTCAAAATAAGTTCAGAGGTGCTGAGCAAACTCTAACATTTGCAAAATGCTACAATTCCATGTCACAGTTCAATCAACCGAGAATTCCTTAAATATAGTTCATTTTTTTAAAAATAAAAGTGCTCCCGGGGTCTCTGACTTGCTGTCGGCGGGGCTGTGGAGTGCATCAAACATTGAAATCAAACGCAAACCCTCCCATCCCGAGCCCCCAAAACTAAGACTGTTGAAATCTTCTGTTGCAAACAAGGCGAAGAGATTTGGACCTTCGGCCAACCCGGTGAGGTGGTTTGCAAAACACTGTTACAAAGTTGCCCGGCTACTAATAAAACATCCAAACGTGTCATTTAATCTACGAAGGTGCCCCAAGCAGCCCCCATTACACACATTGCATGACTTAGAAACTCGTTTTAAATTAATTGTAAATAAAATAGTGAAAGACGTCACGGTGTCAATGGCGGAGCCTGCTCCGTTCCTGTGTTAGTTGACTAAATGTATCGCTTCATTACAGAGAGGCCAGCCACGAGAGCCCCTCTCGTCTCTGCCCCACACGTTGGGCAAGCATTATATTTTCTTTTGCATTCGGCGGCGGGCGCGTCGGCCGTGGCGTTTTTCAGCTTTTTTTGCAGAAATCCCAATTTTTGCGTCTGCCCGCCGACTCCTCGCGTCGTTTTCCACCGCTGTGCCGGCGTGCGAGCGGCTGCCGGCCTCCCCGCCCGGCCCACAGGCGAGGGGAAGGAGTGGGGTTTGCTGCGGGGCGGCCGTGGTGCGCGGCAGGCGCCGGGAAGTGTCCGCCATCGGCCCTTTTTGCAGGCGAAGAAACACAGAATGAAACACAGCTCGCCATTTTTTCCCCGCTCGGAGCTGCCAGCAGTTGGTGTTCTCAGTCAGGTCCGCGCCGAGACTATTAATTCCCAGCGTCAGCGCAGAGGTGCTGAAAAAGCACAAGGGTCCGGTGTTAGCTGCCAGCAACTGAGGTGTTGCATTGCCTTGTGTTGCCTTGTGTTGGAGCCAACCTTCACAATAGACCACCTTTGCTCTCGCTCCAGGGATTGTCCCATTTAACCTCCGAGAGACTGAGAGACAGAGGGAAAAGTTCACCTCTCCAGACTAGAACAAGGCAAAAACATGACTGAAAATTCCACCCCAGTGCCAGCTAAAGCCAAGAAGACGAGGGTGGCCAAGAAGACGTCTGACCACCCCAAGTACACCGACATGATCATGGCTGCCATCAAAGCCCTGAACAACCGCACTGGTGTATCCAGGCAAGCCGTCCAAGCCTACATCAAGAGAGAGTACAGCGTGGGGGAAAACGCCGACTACCAGGTCAAGGCGACTCTGAAGAAGCTGGTGGCCAACGATGTCATCAAGCAGGTCAAGGGGCTGGGGGCCTCGGGCTCTTTCCGGCTGGCAAAGGCGGACGAGCCCAAGAGGGTGGCCAAGAAGGTGAGCAGAGCGCCGAAGAAGAGCGCGTCGCCCAAGAAGGCGGTGGTTGCCAGGAAAGCGGTGAAGGCGGCGCCCAAGACCAAGAAGCCCAAAGTGGAGAAGAAGAAGCCCAAGACGCCGAAGAAGAAAGCGGCCGCGCCCAAGAAGTCAAAGAAAACGAAGGTGGTGGTCAAATCTAAGCCCAAGGCGAAGAAACCACCCGCACGCAAGACACAGAAAAAATCCAAGAAGTGATCCCGAATCGGCCACTTGTGTCTGAAACCTTCAGAAACTTTTGTGTACATACTGTTAAAAAACAAAAAAAAAGTGTTTCTTGACTTTAGTAAGGAGACTTTTTTAATTTTGTCAGGAACTTGTGTCTTGCAATTTAAAACAAAAAAATCCCAAATGTGTATGCGGTGCGGTAACTGTATTGGAGCTGGTGATTCTGGGACTGACTGTAAGTGGGGAATGGAAATGTACATTGCTGTGACTGACTTGTCTTTACCCTTTAGGCTCTCGGCCCGTCGGTGAGAGAGAGGACAGTGTATTTGCCAGCATGCTTGTAGCTTCTAACCCCAGCGGCGATAGTTGTTACCAGCCCCGTCTTTGCTGAGGAAACAAAGCCAGCTCTCAAACCCTCGGCAACACTGAGCAGTCACAACAAGGTCAACATTCATTTCCAAATTACTTCGTATTAGACTTTTTTAAATCAATGTCTGGAGCTGCTCTTCCGAGTTTCCAGGGGATTATGCAGTGTTGTTTTGTGGGGTTTTTTGCAGTGTAAATATTTAAAGATGTTTTTTTTTTAAAGAGGATTCCCCCCCACCTGAATGCTAACCGTTTAGGACGTCTGCATTTAAGAGGTAGACAATAATGCTGGAGAAACTCAGCGGGTGCAGCAGCATCTATGGAGCGAAGGAAATAGGCAACGTTTCGGGCCGAAACCCTTCTTCAGACTAAGAGGTATCGGTTTTTCCTTCGGGTATGAGAGAGGTTCTTGCCAGATGATACTCTAACCAGATAACGGGGCCCTTTTTTTTAACCGATTGCAACAGGAATAACGGCGGTGAAAATGTTTTTGTTTTCACAAATGTGGAGGTCAGCTACAATCCCAGACTTCCCGGACACACTGTGATCCGATCCCTGGGACTCCCGAAGGCATTCCCTGTAGAGAGAGGCCAAACTGGAAATAGCAGCAGTCACAAGTTAGTTACTCGACAAAGCATGCAGGATCCAAAAAAACAAAACAGACCAGAGATTTAAGCAACACTTCTTAACTTGGCCAAAGAAAATCCTCAATAAAATTCCCTTGCTGATAGAGGCACCCTTTTATAAAATGGCTCCAAAAATGTGACACGTGTCTTGAGTTTTGTTATTTTTTACTATATTATCGCTGTATTTTCTGAATTGTTAGGATGCTCTCCACAAACCATTTCTATGTATAATTAAGGATGACTGTACATTCTGATTTATTATCTCCAGAGCTGTCTAATTGTATGGTGTCATTTTAAGCCATATTGGGACATTCCTACTGAACTTTTCCAGTTCAACCCCACTGTTATGTTCCTAGATTTACATGATGTTTTTTTTAATGAAGTGATTCTCCACTCCTAATTATGTTATGCCATTGTGATTATTTTTTTTAAAAATTCAATTGAAGACTGAGTGTTGTCCATACACTTAAATCGCCTCTAAGGAATGGGCTGCTCAAAACAATACTACATTTCTCTGTTGACCATTTCCTTTGTTTATAATAAATAAAGCTACATATTAATTTGAAAACTCGTCGCTTTTTATCAATGCAGTTTATGGGGGGGGGGGGCTTTGAGGTCTTCAAAGCAACTTAGAACATGGCTGGCTGAGATGGTTAGAGGCGGGTCACTGATCCTACTCACCTGCCCCCTACAACATGTTGGAGACACTCTGGGCGGAGCTGGCCGATGATTACAGAGGAGTCTCGTACTGGGGACGAGGACTGAGGTTCGATGAGACTGGAGGAGGAGCCGCTGGTGCAGAAGGCCATTCGGCCCAGCTTCTCGGTACTGTCCCTGATGTGCCTCCTCAACATCCTCCCTCCCTTATCTGGGTTCCCCATAAGGTGGCACAGCTTAAAGTAAAGTCAGAGGGGGAGATGTGGGTGGAAGGGACAAGGAGGGGGGAAGGATGAATGGGGGACTCGTGGTTGGGAGATGAGTATACAATGGAGGGGGTGGCAGGCAGCAAAAAGCAAGGGGGGGGGGAGTAATACTTGATATTACTTGAGAATACAATATTCATGGTCCTAAGCTGCCTATGATTAAGAAAGAACTGCAGATGCTGGAAAAATCGAAGGTAGACAAAAATGCTGGAGAAACTCAGCGGGTGAGGCAGCATCTATGGAGCGAAGGAATGGGTGACGTTTCGGGTCTCGACCCGAAACGTCACCCATTCCTTCGCTCCATAGATGCTGCCTCACCCGCTGAGTTTCTCCAGCATTTTTGTCTACAAGCGGAATATGAGGTGCTGTTCCTCCAGTTTGCGTGTGATGTCACTCTGGCAACGGAGGAGGCTCTGGATGGAAAGGTCAGTATGGGAATGGGAGTTAAAGTGGTTAACAACCGAGAGATCCAGCAGGCCTTGGTGGACCAGGCGCAACTGTTCGGCAAAACGGTCCCCAAGTCTACACTTGGCCTCGTCCATGTGCAGGAGGCCACTTTGAGAGCACCAAAAGCAGTAGATGAGGTTAGAGATGCACGTGAACCTCTGCCTCACCTAGAAGGGTCCATGGAAGAAACTTGAATTGCTGTTGCTCCTAATGTCTTGGTCACATAGACCAAACATAGAAAATAGGTGCAGGTGTAGGCCATTCGGCCCTTCGAGCCTGCACCGCCATTCAATATGATCATGGCTGATCATCCAACTCGGTATCCCGTACCTGCCTTCTCTCCATGCCCCCTGATCCCTTTAGCCACAAGTGCCACATCTAACTCCCTCTTAAATATACCAAGAATGTATAAAACATCACCAGGAGTGGCATGCTTCAGATTATCGCATTTACAGTGATATAGACTGGGAGAAATTCTAAGTCACAGCACCATACAGCATGGAAACAGAGCATTCGGCCCAACGTCCACACTTTCCGAGATTCTCCATCTAAACTTATCCCATTTACCCACATTTGCTCCATATCCCGCTAAACCTTTTGTATCCATGTCCTTTAAATATTGATACAGTATCTACCTCAACTCCCTCCTCTGGAAGCTCCTTTCATATACCCATTCCCTTCTGTGTGAGAATGGTGTTGGCGTGGTGGAGAAGCTTGTGTGGTCCTGAGATCATGAGAGCGGTGCCCTCTGGAGCTGTGCTCCTGGTAGGGCCACCCAAGGTCGAGGGGAAGGTCCCTGACAAAGAGCAATCCAACCAAGACCTCAACGGTGGAACAGGTGGAGGACGAAGGCTGACCTTAGTGGAGCGTCACAACCGCTGGGAAAGCGGATGAAGGCTGCAGCAGAAAAGGGTCTCCGGTCGTCTTGGACTCCATGCCACTGGATCCTGTCCCAGATCTGTCAAGGACCGTGGGGTGGCTGTCTGTGCACCAGTCTCCCCACGTTAAACAGAGTCACGCACAGGCGTCCTCCAACCATATATTGAAACATATAAAATTATAAAAGGACTGGCCAAGCTAGATGCAGAAAAAATGTTCCCAATGTTGGACAAGTCCAGAACCGGAGGCAACA
Organism: Leucoraja erinaceus; assembly: GCF_028641065.1. Lineage (NCBI taxonomy): Eukaryota > Metazoa > Chordata > Chondrichthyes > Rajiformes > Rajidae > Leucoraja > Leucoraja erinaceus. The sequence goes on along the minus strand of NC_073413.1, from coordinate 7,617,848 downwards.
GTCTCAGAATAAAGGGGAGGTCATTTAAGACTGAGGGGAGAAAAAACCTTTTCACCCAGAGAGTTGTGAATTTATGGAATTCCCTGGCACAGAGGGCAGTGGAGGCCAAGTCACTGGATGGATTTAAGAGAGAGTTAGATAGAGCTCTAGGGGCTAGTGGAGTCAAGGGATATGGGGAGAAGGCAGGCACGGGTTATTGATAGGGGACGATCAGCCATGATCGCAATGAATGGCGGTGCTGGCTCGAAGGGCCGAATGGCCTCCTCCTGCACATATTTTCTATGTTTCTATGTAACCCTGGAGACATCCATGGTCAGCCACGACTGAAGGGCAATGTGAACTAGGACAGAGACTAAAACTGAAGCAGCTTCAACAGTTCCACCACCAAGTTAAACCTTCCCCTGAGCGACACAAAGGGTTCACCTGCACCCTCCGCCCACAGTAACGTGATCACTCCCCGTTTATTATCACAGCGTGGAAAAGCATCGAGTGGCCTGGATAATCACCGCATTAATTGTGCATCAGCTCTGCTGTTACTGGGAAACATTGCAGGCCTTTTGTTAAAGGTAGTGAGTCTTTATCAAGTACTTTCTACCAGCTCTTCCTATTAAGGAGCGATGCCAAGTTTGCAATATCAGAGCTTCCCATTCCTTCCCCAACGGACATTCCGACACCTTCATCGAATAAAATCATGAGAGGAATAGATCAGGTAGATGTACTAGTCTCTAGCCCAGAGTAGCTGAATCGAGGACCATAGGGTTAAGGTGAAGGGAAAAAGATTTAATAGGAATTTGAGGGGTAACTTTTTCACACAAAGGCTGGTGGGTGTATGGAACAAGCTGCCAGGGGAGGTCGTTGAGGCTGGGACTATCCCAATGTAAAATTAAGAAGCAGTTAGGCAGGTACATGGGATAGGACAGGTTTGGAGAGATATGGACCAAACGTGGGCAGGTGGGACAAGTGTGGCTGGGAGGTGTTGGCCAGTGTGGGCAAGTTGGGCCGAAGGGCCTGTTTCAACGCTGCATCATCCTTTGGCTCTATCCCACCGCCAGCCACATCTTCCCACCCCTTTCCTCCTTCTGCGGAGACCGCTCCCTCTGATAAGATTGTTAAGGGTTTGGACACGGTAGAGGCAGGAAACATGTTCCCGATGTTGGGGGAGTCCACAGTTTAAGAATAAGGAGTAAGCCATTTAGAACGGAGACGAGGAAACACTTTTTCTCACAGAGAGTGGGGAGCCTGTGGAATTCTCTGCCTCAGAGGGCGGTGGAGGCAGGTTCTCTGGATGCTTGCAAGAGAGAGTTAGATAGGGCTCTTAAAAATAGCGGAGTCAGGAGATATGGGGAGAAGGCAGGAACAGGGTACTGATTGGGGATGATCAGCCATGATCACATTGAATGGCGGTGCTGGCACGAAGGGCCGAATGGCCTACTCCTGTACCTATTGTCTATTGTCTCTGCAAGTCCTTGGTTCACTCAACCCTTCCCATGCAAACCACCACCACAGCTTCCTGCCGCTCCTCTGTCCAAAGCAAGTCTACCCTCTACCCAATGAACATGGGAGTGGGCCAGACATTCCCATGACCCCATTGACATGTCTGTTCCATTACTGACAGGTTTGAGCTGTGATATGTAATCCATTGCATAGAATCAAAGTGGAACCATTGAAAAGCTACCACTCTCTGAGTAAAGAAGTTCCCCCTCATGTTGCCCCTAAACTTTTGTCCCTTAATTCTCAAATCATGTTGAATCTTCCCTACTCTCAATGGGAAAAGCTTATCCACGTCAACTCTGTCTATCTCTGTACCCTCTAGAATTTAGAAGATTGAGGGGGGATCTTATAAAAACGTACAAAATTCTTAAGGGGTTGGACAGGCTAGATGCAGGAAGATTGTTCCCGATGTTGGGGAAGTCCAGAACAAGGGGTCACAGTTTAAGGATAAGGAGGAAATCTTTTAGGACCGAGATGAGAAAAACATTTTTCACACAGAGAGTGGTGAATCTGAGGAATTCTCTGCCACAGAAGGTAGTTGAGGCCGCAGTTCATTGGCTATATTTAAGAGGGAGTTAGATGTGGCCCTTGTGGCTAAAGGGATCAGGGGGTATGGAGAGAAGGCAGGTACAGGATACTGAGTTGGATGATCAGCCATGATCACATTGAATGGCGGTGCAGGCTCGAAGGGCCGAATGGCCTACTCCTGCACCTATTTTCTATGTTTCTATCCCTCTCATAATTTTAAAGACCTCTATCAAGGGATGTGGGAGGAAACCGGAGCACCCGGAGGAAACCCACGCGGTCACAGATAGAACGCACAAACTCCGCCAAGACAGCACCCGTTGTCAAACCCAGAACACTGGCGCTGTGAGGCATCGACTCTAACTCTGCGCCACTGGATTGGAAGATTGGAGAAGAGATTAGGTCACCAGGTCCCTGTGTGTGTGGAAGGAACTGCAGATACTGTGTTAAACCGATGATAGACTCAAAATGCTGGAGTAACCCAGCGGGACAGGCAGCATCAATGGACAGAAGGAATGGGTGACGTTTCGGGTCGAGACCCTTCCGAGAGACTCCCTCCCTGAATGCATGGCAGCGACAGAAACCCTCAGCAGAGTTCAACGGGGCCAGAGGGGGCCAGTACTGGGAGAAGGGGTTAGGCTGGACAGAATGGGCCGAATGACCTCTGTCTAAACACATTTGTAGACCCCTGGTGCTGATTAACATTCAGAATAACTGGAGAAACAGGAGATTAATACTCAAGTCAATATTTAAGAACGGGTGATTAATTTTCAGATGAGGAATAAATTATTACTCAGATCAGTAACAAACAAAGCTGATTAATGCTCTAAGACAGCATTAAATAGCAGAGATTAATACCCAGGCCAGCATTAACACAGGGAATTAATGTCAGGTCAGCTTGTAATGCAAGTTTAATGCTGGGATTAGCCTTAAACACAAACAATTAATGCGCAGAGCCGCACACACTCGTGGGATTAGCTTCCACGTACGTAGGGAGATTAATGATCAGATCAGCATGAAGTGTGGACAGTTAATGCACAGATTAAGGTTGAAACACAAGAGATCAAACCACGGCTTTCGGAGGAGGAGAAGAAGAGAAGATTCCTAAATAGAGGCGTCGGTCTCCGCACTTCACTCTCAATGAGATCTGATCTTTGGCTCGTTCCATTCTCCCATCTGACCACTCGAGCCTCTGTGAGCAACAAGGCTGAAGAAGGGTCCCCAACCAAAACATCACCCATCCTTTTCCTCCAGAGATGCTGCTGCCTGACCCGCTGAGTCAATCCAGCATCTGTCTACCATTACTCCAAGTTTGGTTGAACTTTCCACCGTTTACAGCAGATGCTGTCAAAGCTTCTCAATTCATTGAGAAATATAATTCTTAGAGGAGATTAGTTTCACTTGGCATCATGTCCAGCATGGGCATTGTGGGCCGAAGGGCCTGTACTGTACTACTGTTCTTCTGCTATGTTCTCCGTTCTTACATAGATACATAGAAAACAGGTGCAGGAGTAGGCCATTCGGCCAGCATCTCCATTCAATGTGATCATGGCTGATCATCCACAATCAGTACCCCGTTCTTGCCTTCTCCCCATATCCCCTTGATTCTGCTAGCCCTAAGAGCTCTATCTAACTCTCTTTTGAATGCATCCAGTGAATTGGTCCCCACTACCTTCTGAGGCAGAGAATTCCACAACTTCACAACTTTCTGATGAAATGATTTTTCCTCGTCTCAGTTCTAAATGGCCTACCATTTATTCTTAAACTGTGACCCCTGGTTCTGGACGCCCCCAACATCGGAAACATGTTTCCTGTATCTAGTGGGTCCAACCCCTTAATAATTTTATATGTTTCTATAAGATCCCCTCTCATTATACTAAATTCCAGTGAATACAAGCCAAGTCGCTCCATTCTTTCATCATATGACAGTCCCGCCATCCCGGGAATTAACCTTGTGAACCTACACTGCACTCCCTCAATAGCAAGAATGTCCTTCCTCAAATTAGAAGACCAAAACTGCACACAATACTCCAGGTGTGGTCTCACTAGGGCTCTGTACAACTGCAGATGGACCTCATTGCTCCTATACTCAACTCCTCTCGTTATAAAGGCCAACAAGCCATTCGCTTTCTTCACTGCCTGCTGTACCTGCATGCTTACTTTTAGTGACTGATGTACAAGGACCCCCAGGTCTCGTTGTACTTCCCCTTTTCCTAATCTGACACCATTCAGATAATAGTCTGCCTTCCTGTTCTTGTCACCGAAGTGGATAACCTCACATTTATCCACATTACACTGCATCTGCCATGCATCTGCCCACTCACCCAACCTGTCCAAGTAACCCTGCATCCTCATTGCATCCTCTTCACAGTTCACACTGCCACCCAGCTTTGTGTCATCTGCAAATTTGCTAATGTTACTTTGAATTCCTTCATCTAAATCATTAATATATATTGTGAATAGCTGTGGCCCCAGCACCGAGCCTTGCGGCTCCCCACTAGTCACTGCCTGCCATTCTGAGAGGGGAGCGTTTATCCCTACTCTTTGTTTCCTGTCTGCCAACCAATTTTCCATCCATGTCAATATCCTTACTTCAGTTTCAATTGGTTGACCTGTTGTTCAAGAGTGAAGAGTCAGGGGTCAAATGTGATGAGTCAAGGGTCAAGAGTGAAGAGTCACGGGTCAAGAGTGAAGAGTCAAGGGTCAAGTGTGAAGAGTCACGGGTCAAGGGTCAAGAGTGAAGGGTCAAGGGTCACGAGTGTTTAATTGTCAGATGTATTGAGATGGAACAATGAAATTCTTAAACAAATACTGAAGCTAAACTAAGCATGTGCCGCAGTGCCCTATGCTGTGTGAGCAGTGGCTAAGTCTATGTTATCCTGCACCTGTTCAGTTTTTCACCCACCTGTTTCATCGAGCCGTGTCTCTGTGGCTCTTTGTGTGCTCCTCGCAGCTTGTCATCCCCAGCTGTCTGCAACCACTCAGCAAACATGAATGCCCTCCCTTCATCCGAGTGTTCAGCCCAGTCTCAACGCACTGATCCCCAACCGCCCGCTGACGTGGCAATGTCCCTCTGAGCCGACATGTTGACCAACTCTCTTCTCCAGTCAATATATCCGCCCTCGGCCCCACCAGCCCCGGTAAAGTATGACCAGACCATGAGAAACAGGAGCAGAGGTGGGCCATTCTTGGTTCTTGGTTCTTGGTCCAAAATATTCCAAATGGAATTTAAAGTGGAGGTGGGAACCCATCTCCCCCCTCCCCCACACCTCTCTCCCCACCCCTCTCTCCTCCCCCTCTCCATCTCCCTCCCTCACCCCTCTCCTCCCCCTTCCCTCTCTCCCCCCCCTCTATCTCTCTTTCCCCTCCCCCCCTCTCTCCCTCCGCCCCCTTCCCCTACCCCTCTGTCCCTCTTCCACCACTCCCCCTACCCTCTCCCTCACCACTCTTCCACTTCTCTCCCACTTACCCCACCCCTCTCCCTCTCCCTCCCCCACCCCCTCTCTCTCCCCCCCTCCCCTTCCCCCTCCCTCCCCTCTCACCCGCCCACCCCTTCCCCCTACCCCTCTGTCCCTCTTCCACCACTCCCCCTGCTTTACCCCTCCTACCCCCCCCTCCCTACCCACTCTTCCACTCTCTCTCCCCCCCTCCCCCTCCCACTCTCCCTCCCCACTCTCTCCCCTCTCTGTCATAGTCCTGGCTGATCCCACTGCTGAGCATTTAGGGTGCCATTGCCTGTGTGGTCATGTGTGTAGGGATTTGGTTTACACCAAAGACAATAGACAATAGACAATAGGTGCAGGAGTAGGCCATTCAGCCCTTCGAGCCAGCACTGCCATTCAATGTGATCATGGCTGATCATCCCCAATCAGTACCCCCCCCGTTCTGCTGCCTTCTCCCCATATCCCCTGACTCCGCTATCTTTAAGAGCCCTATCTAGCTCTCTCTTGAAAGCATCCAGAGAACCGGCCTCCACCGCCCTCTGAGGCAGAGAATTCCACAGACTCACCGCTCTCTGTGAGAAAAAGTGTTTCCTCGTCTCCGTTCTAAATGGCTTACTCCTTATTCTTACTGTGAGTGTGGCCCCTGGTTCTGGATTCCCCCAACATCGGGAACATGTTTCCTGCCTCTAGGGTGTCCAAGCCCTTAACAATCTTAAAGTTAGACACTAATTGTTGGATGGAGTAACTCAGCAGGTCAGGCAGCATCTCTGGAGAATATCTGCAGTATCTCTGAACTAAAGTAAAACTAAACAAGGATAGGTGACGTTTGGGGTCAGAACCCTCTTTTCTTTCCTGTAACGTCACATGTTCCTTTCCTCCAGAGATGCTGCCCGACCCGTTGAGTTACTCCAGCATTATGTATCTATCTTCAGTGTGGTGTTGTGTTCAATTCTGTTCAAGTATCAAGTATGTTCAATTGTGTACCGAGGGTCTCGACCCGAAACATCGCCAATTCCTTCTCTCCAGAGATGCTGCCTCACCCGCTGAGTTGCTCCAGTATTTTGTGTCGACCTCATTCTTCAACATGATGGTCCTGTACCCTCTTCCTGATGATAATAGTGGAATGAGCGGTGAATCTGTGGAATTCTCTGCCACAGAAGGTAGTTGAGGCCACAGTTCATTGGCTATATTTAAGAGGGAGTTAGATGTGGCCCTTGTAGCTAAAGGGATTAGGGGGTATGGAGAGAAGGCAGGTACAGGATACTGGGTTGGATGATCAGCTACGATCATATTGAATGGCGGTGCAGGCTTGAAGGGCCGAATGGCCAACTCCTGCACCTATTGTCTATGTTTCTATGTTTACCTGTTTTTTGTGTTGATCTGAAAATGAATTGTGTGTGTTTATTGCTCTTTGCACTCATTGTCATCGGCATATAGCACCGGTCTGTATAGAAACATAGAAACATAGAAAATAGGTGCAGGAGTAGGCCATTCGGCCCTTCGTGCCTTCACCGCCATTCAATATGATCATGGCTGATCATCCAACTCAGTATCCCATCCCTGCCTTCTCTCCATCCCCCTGATCTCTTTAGCCACAAGGACCACATCTAACTCCCTCTTAAATATAGCCAATGAACTGTGGCCTCAACTACATTATGTGGCAGAGAATTCCACAGATTAACCACTCTCTGTGTGAAAAATGTTTTTCTCATCTCAGTCCGAAAAGATATCCCCTTTATCCTTAAACTGTGACCCCTTGTTCTGGACTTCCCCAACATCGGGAACAATCTTCCTGCATCTAGCCTGTCCAACCCCTTAAGAATTTTGTAAGTTTCTATAAGGTCCCCCCTCAATCTTCTAAATTCTAGTGAGTACAAGCCGAGTCTATCCAGTCTTTCTTCATATGAAAGTCCTGCCATCCCATATTTCCCACATTTAAAGCTGACCCGGCCATTAATCAACATGTTTCGACTCAGCTGAGTATTAATAGTGGCTCAATGTATCCCATGTAAAAAGGAGGAACAGCCCTTCACATTCCACTTGGGTAGTTTACAACACAACCGGTATGAACATTGAATTCTCCAATTTTCAGGTAACCTCCGATAACCCACTCCCCTGCCCCTCCCCCCCCCCCCCCCCCCCCCCCCCCCCCCCCACCCTGCCACACACACCATCCTGGCCACACACTCATCTCCCCGCTACCTTCAGGTAGAAGATACAGGAGCCTGCAACTGTAGACTGCAACGTCCAGGTTCAGAAATAGCTACTTCCCCACAGCCATCAGGCTATCAGCCACTCAACTAAAAAAAAACTCTGAACATTAATAGCCCATTATCTGTTTATTTGCACTTTATCTGTTTTATTTATTCATGTGTGTATATATTTATATAATGGTATATGGACACACTGATCTGTTCTGTAGTCAATGCCTACTATGTTCCGTTGTGCTGAAGCAAAGCAAGAATGTCATTGTCCTATCAGGGACACATGGCAATAAACTCTCTTGAATCTTGAACCTTGAATCCTGTTTCTACCCCCCATTCTCCCCTCCTCCCCTCCCCTGCGCCCTACCCGGACTCCCACCTACTTCACCCCCACTCTTCCTCCTCCTACATTCCTTCCTCCAGCTTCACAATTTGCAACCCTTCCACCAGCCTCTCTCACGCCTTCTGTTTTTATCTCTGGCCTTTGTTCCTACCATCCGCCTGTCTAAACACCCTCTCGCCTGTATCTGAAGAAGGGTCCCGACCCAAAACGCCACCAGCCCATGTCCCCCGAGCATGCTGCCTGACCCGTTGAGTTACTCCAGCTCTCTGTGTCCCTTTGAGTAGTAATAGTATTTTGGAGTAATAATCGGCAGCTTAATGCTACCACGATTTGAGCAATCGCGGTCTGTTCAATTGCCTCAACAGTGTTGAGATTAGTACAAAAAGTTAATGCTTTTACAAGCTTTATACACAGATGCCTAATACTCAGCGTTGAACAGAGGGGATTAATGGCGTCAAAAATAAACACAGGAGATTCACGCTCAACTGGGATTTGAACTGACAAAAGGGTGGCAGGGTGGCGCAGCGGGTGGAGCTGCTGCCTGCCGCACAGCACCAGAGGCCCGGGTGTGATCCTGACCCCAGCAACCAGCCTCCACGGCCACCAGCTGCAGCCGTGCAGCTGTTTACTGCAGCTGTTTACCCAGTGGAATGTCTGATACACAGACCCTCACTGTCCCATCCGCACATGATGAAGCAGGCAGACCAGTCTGTGCCCAGCCCTGCTGGTGGTGGTGGCACTGGCCTCAGGGTAATCTCACCAACCCAGTGTGTGTGTGTGTGTGTGTGTGTGTGTGTGTGTGTGTGTGTGTGTGTGTGTGTGTGTGTGTGTGTGTGTGTGTGTGTGTGTGTGTGTGTGTGTGTGTGTGTGTGGGCGTGTGTGTGTGTGTGTGTGTGTGTGTGTGTGTGTGTGTGTGTGTGTGTGTGTGTGTGTGTGTGGGTGTGTGTGTGTGGGTGTGGGTGTGTGTGTGTGTGTGTGTGTGTGTGTGTGTGTGTGTGTGTGTGTGTGTGTGTGTGTGTGTGTGTGTGTGTGTGTGTGTGTGTGTGTGTGTGTGTGTGTGTGTGTGTGTGTGTGTGTGTGTGTGTGTGTGTGTGTGTGTGTGTGTGTGTGTGTGTGTGCATGTGTGTGTGGTGTGTGTGTGTGTGTGTGTGTGTGTGTGTGTGTGTGTGAGTGGAGTTTAGAAGGATGAGGGAGCATCTTATAGAAACATATAAAATTATAAAAGGACAGGACAAGCTTGATGCAGGTAAAAGGTTCCCAATGTTGGGTGAGTCCAGAAGCAGGGGCCACAGTCTTAGAATAAAGGGGAGGCCATTTAAGACTGAGGTGAGAAAAAACTTCTTCACCCAGAGAGTTGTGAATTTATGGAAATCCCTGCCACAGAGGGCAGTGGAGGCCAAGTCACTGGATGGATTTAAGAGAGAGTTAGATAGAGCTCTAGGGGCTGGTGGAGTCAAGGGATATGGGGAGAAGGCAGGCACGGGTTATTGATAGTGTGTGCGTGCGTGTTTGTGAGTGTGTGTATGCGTGCGTGCGCGTGTATGTGTGTTGAGTCACAGCCATGCGAGACAGTGGGCAAACACACACACACACACTGAAGTCTACCAGTCTGAAGAAGGGTCTCGACACGAAACGTCGCCCATTCTTCCATCCACAGAACCTGCCAGCCCTGCTGTGTTACACCAGTATTTTGTGTCACTATCTGTGGTGTAAATCAGCACCTGCAGTTCCGACCAACACAGACATAGAGCTGTCCATGGCGCTCTGCGATAATCAACAAAAACACGCCCCCTGCGTTCCTTTGACCCGTGTTCTCAGCATCTCTGACCGAAAGATACAGCGTGGAAATCAATCACCCGCTCACATTAGTTCTGCATTAGCCCACTTTCTTGCCCACCCCCTACACACAAGGGGCCATTCACAGACGGCCAATTAACCTACTAATTAACCTTTGGGATGTGGTAGGAAACCGGAGCACCCGGAGGAAACCCACACGGCCACACACAAGGAGAACATGCAAACTCCACAGAGACCGCACCCGAGGTCAGGATGGAACCCAGTGAGGGCAGCAGCCAGCAACAAACTGCACACGGCTTCAAAATCACGCTGAAAATCTGAAATAGATATAGAAAGTCCTGGAGGCACTCTGCGGGTCAGGCAGCATCTGTGGAGAAAGAAACACTTAAGCCCATGTCCCACTTTCACAACCTAATTCACAGCCTTTTTTACTCGTGGACATTTTTCGTCAGGCTAGAAAAAACGCCCCGACCTACTCGATGCCACGAGTACCTACGACTAGCATCACGATCTACCTACGACCTCCTACAGCCTCATGACGACCATGCTGCGAGTATGAGTCAAGGGGCAAACTCGGCAGAGGTCGTGAAAGTGGGACAGGCACTTTAACATATCAGTGTCAAGCCGTGCAGAGATACAGCAGGAAAACAGGCCCTTCGACCCATCCAGTCCATGGTGGCCATCAACCACCCATTTACAATGAACCTATGTTATTCCCATTTAATCCTCCCCATATTTCCGTCGACTCCCCACAGATTGTACCCCTCCGGGATGGCGGGACTGTCATATGCTGAGAGAATGGAGCGGCTGGGCTTGTACACTCTGGAGTGTAGAAGGATGAGAGGGATTCTCATTGAAACATATACGATTGTTAAGGGTTTGGACACGCTAGAGGCAGGAAACATGTTCTCAATGTTGGGGGAGTCCAGAACCAGGGGCCACACAGTTTAAGAATAAGGAGTAAGCCATTTAGAACGGAGGCGAGGAAACACTTTTTCTCACAGAGAGTGGTGAGTCTGTGGAATTCTCTGCCTCAGAGGGCGGTGGAGGCAGGTTCTCCGGATGCTTTCAAGATAGAGCTAGATAGGGCTCTTAAAAATAGCGGAGTCAGGGGATGTGGGGAGAAGGCAGGAACGGGGTACTGATTGGGGATGATCAGCCATGATCACATTGAATGGCGGTGCTGGCTCGAAGGGCCGAATGGCCTACTCCTGCACGTATTGTCTATTGTCTATTGTCCACTGCGCACAAGGTGCAATTTATAGTAGCTAATTAATCCATCGACTCACATGTCTTTGGGATAGAGTCATAGACATAGACTCATACAGTGTGGAGACCAGAGCTCCTGGAGAAAACCCACGCAGGTGATGGGGAGAACATACAAACTCCGTACAGACAGCACCCATAGCCAGGATCGAACCAGGGTCTCTGGCGCTGTGAGGCAGCGACTCTACCGCTGCGCCACCTTTGTTTTCCCGTTTTGCCGTTCCTTAAACTCGAGGGATCCATTGAGCTGGCTACGTGGGTGAGTGCAGAGCACCTGGGAAACAACGCAATCCTGGAAACTTGTTCCTCTCCCCACTCCCGGGGGGGGTGGCCGAGTTAATTTTAGCACCAATCCTGTTCTCTTGGCAGTAAAATAACAGCTTGTATTTTTAAAGAGCTTGCAGCGTAGTGAAACATCCTTGGGGCTTTCACCAAATAAGATCCCAGTTGAGCAACAGAAGTGGGTCTGAGGACAGGTGGAGGTGGGTTCAGTCTTAGAGGTGACCAGATGAGGGGTCCATGTGTTGGGAGATGCTGAGCTTGGGGCTTTGGTACTGAGACATTGAACCATAGGGTGGCATGGTGGCGCAGCGGTAGAGTTGCTGCCTTCCAGCGCCAGAGACCCGGGTTCGATCCTGACTACGGGTGCTGTCTGTACGGAGTTTGCATGTTCTCCCTGTGACCTGCGCGAGTTTTCTCCAGGATCTCCAGTCTCCATGCAATATAACTCTATGTCTATGACTATCCCAAAGACATGTGAGTCGATGGATGAATTGGCTATTATAAATTGCACCTTGTGTACAGTGGACAATAGACAATAGACGGAGTTTGTACGTTCTCCATGTGATCGTGTGGGTTTTCTCCGGGTGCTCCGGTTTGCCCCCACACTCAATAGACACAAAAGTGCTGGAGTAACTCAGAGGGACAGGCAGCGTCTCTGGAGAGAAGGAATGGGTGAGGTTTTGGGTCGAGACTCTTCTTTAGTTTAGTTTAGTTTAAGTAAGTAAGTAAGTAAGTTTATTGGCCAAGTATTCACATACAAGGAATTTGCCTTGGTGCTCCGCCCACAAGTAACAACATGACATACAGTGACAGTTACGAATGACTCAGAAAACACTAAACATTAATAATAATAAAACATTAATGATAAAACACCATTGATCAAGCATGTGAGCCAACAAAATACCAGATCAAAGGGAGATTTTTGGCTGTTGAGTAGAGCAACTACTTGTGGATAAAAACTGTTTTTATGCCTGGCTGTGGCAGCTTTGACAGTCCGGAGTCGCCTTCCAGAGGGAAGTGATTCAAAGTATAGTTTAGTTTAAGTTAGGTTAGAGACACAGTGTGGAAACAGGCCCTTCGGCCCACCGAGTACGTGCCGACCAGCAATTGCCCCGTACACTAACACTATCCTAACACACTAGGGACAATTTACATTCTATACCCAAGCCAATTAACCTACAAACCTGCAGGTCTCTGGAAAGTGAGAGGAAACCAGTACACAATAGACAATAGACAATAGGTGCAGGAGTAGGCCATTCGGCCCTTCGAGCCAGCACCGCCATTCAATGTGATCATGGCTGATCATCCCCAATCAGTAAGTACCCTGTTCCTGCCTTCTCCCCATATCCCCTGACTCCGCTATTTTTAAGAGCCCCATCTAGCTCCCTCTTGAAAGCATCCAGAGAATCTGCCTCCACCGCCCTCTGAGGCAGAGAATTCCACAGACTCACCACTCTCTGTGAGAAAAAGTGTTTCATCGTCTCCGTTCTAAATGGCTTACTCCTTATTCTTAAACTGTGTGGCCCCTGGTTCTAGACTCCCCCAACATCGGGAACATGTTTCCTGCCTCTAGCGTGGCCAAGCCCTGAACAATCTTATATGTTTCAATGAGATCCCCGCTCATCCTTCTAAACTCGATCTATTGTGTGACAATTATTGCTTTCTGGATGTTACCTTCTCCGTCCTGCACAGTAATCTTATGCCTACCAATGGCCACCTTCACCTGTACCGACTGTTCAGCGGTGGCACTGAATGTGCTTCACTGATCATTTCTGACACTGATATTTGTGTTCCTCATCATGAAGAACCGTAACTCTGGGAAACGCAGCACAACTTCAGCACCGAGCGTTGCCTGGTCTCTTGTAAGAACTTATCCCTGTTCTTCTCAGATATATATGAGAAACAGATCCCATGGCCCATGAATCAGTTCCTCCATTCGACGAGATGAGGACCTTTAAGAAATATTTGGGCAGGTACACGGATGGGACAGGGTTTGGAGGGATATGGGCCAATGGCACTGGTGTCTATAGGGACAGAGAAGGTTCACCAGACTGATTCCTGGGATGGCAGGACTTTCATATGAAGAAAGACTGGATAGACTCGGCTTGTACTCGCTAGAATTTAGAAGATTGAGGGGGGGATCTTATAGAAACTTACAAAATTCTTAAGGGGTTGGACAGGCTAGATGCAGGGAGATTATTCCTGATGTTGGGGAAGTCCAGAACTAGGGGTCACAGTTTAAGGATAAGAGGGAAGTCTTTTAGGACCGAGATGAGAAAAACATTTTTCACACAGAGAGTGGTGAATCTGTGGAATTCTCTGCCACAGAAGGTAGTAGAGGCCAGTTCATTGGCTATATTAATAACCCATTTTCTGTTATTTGCACTTTATCTGTTTATTTATTCATGTGTGTATATATTTATGTTATGATATATGGACACACTGATCTGTTTTGTAGTAAATGCCTACTATGTTCTGTGTGCTGATACAAAGCAAGAATTTCATTGTCCTATACAGGGACACATGACAATAAACTCACTTGAACTATATTGAAGAGGGAGTTAGATGTGGCCCTTGTGGCTAAAGGGATCAGGGGGTATGGAGAGAAGGCAGGTACAGGATACTGAGTTGGATGATCAGCCAGGATCATATTGAATGGCGGTGCAGACTCGAAGGGCCGAATGGCCTACCCCTGCACCTATTTTCTATGTTTCTATATTTCTATGACATGTTGGTCGGTGTGGGTAAGTTGGTGGAAAGTGCCTGTTTCCACGCTGTATGACTCTATGACTGACTTTCTATCTCAACACCATTTCCTTGATGTCCCCACATCACCGCATTGCTCTACCAGTGACTGAGTTTAAACAAGAATCAGGGCACAAAGATTCAAAAGGTTCTATGTGAAGTCCGAAGGTAGACAAAAGTGCTGGAGAAACTCAGCGGGTGCAGCAGCATCTATGGAGCGAAGGAAATAGGCAACGTTTTGGGCCAAAACCCTTCCTCCTTATTGCAATCCGAAGTGGCCTACACCTTATTTTGAGCTTGGGACTCCTAATTCTTGACCTCTTACCCAGAAGAAACAACCTCCATGTATCTCCTTCGGCACACGTCAAAGTACATTGTATCATTTCTCATTCGTCCAAACTCTAATATAGTAGCCTAGCCAAGCCATGAAGCAGCCCAGCCAGCCCAGAACCAGTCTGGTGAATCTTTGCTTCAACTCCATCAGGCGATCATATCCTTCTTTAGGTTTGTATCGTCCCACCGATGCCATAAGGAATCACTGTAAAAATCCCTCACACAAAACAGTGCTGGGGGAACTCTGTGGGTCGGGCAGCATCTGGGGAGGGAATGGGTAGACGACGTTTCGGGTCAGGACCCTTCTTCAGACCGATGTCAATCTGAAGCAGGTCCCGACCCGAAATGTCACCACTCCATTCCCCCCACAGATGCTGCCGAGCACACTGAGTTAGTTCCTCCATCACTTTGTTGTTTGGGGTCAATATTGCAGCATCTGCAGTTTCTTGCATGCCCTTGCACTCCAATCTACATGTAAGGAAGCCCAATTTGCCAACTTGCCCTACCTAATTGCCGGCTGCACTTGTATGATGGTTATCGGTGCCTTATGCACAAGGAACCCAGGTTCTATTGAACAGCAGCGTTTCCCCAATCTCTCACCATTCAATAAATACACGACCTTCTTGTTTCCACCAAAGTGGAGAACCTCACATGTTGCCAACCTCACACACTGAGCCCCATGATGTTATCCAGCTCGTCCACACCCTCTTGAACCCTCTTTGCATCCTCATCATCACTCAAATCCTCACTTAGTTTAAGGTGGTGGCCAAACTTGATTAAGACTACATCTGCTCCCCTCAGCCAACTTAGATTGGGAACAGTGAGGTCCCATTAATTTGTGGAAAATATACATCTTCTAGATGCTCTGGGACGCCTCCTCTGTGATGTGACTTGGGGGTCATCGGATGTTTCGGGTCTCACAACATCAGATGTTCTCAAAGCCTCCTTGAAGAATTGCAAGATGCCCGCTGAATCCAGGGAATTCCCAGGTCCAGTGAAGGAACAATGACATTGAGAACCTCTGGGAACCCCTGCATTGAGAACCTCAGAACCCATGCATTGATAACCCATGCATTGATCACCCATGCATTGAGAACCTCAGAACCCCTGCATTGAGAACCCATGCATTGATGCCCAAAGTAATTGGTAGGAGCAAACTATCTCCCAAACTAGCCATGCAACCCACTCCCACCCTGGAAAAATCTGTACGTCCCACTTTAGCCTTATCAGACACCTCAGATGCCTGATCTTGCCTCACATCCACCAATTTGTCTTTGCTCCATTTCTCTGGTCACCCACTCACACCAAAACTCTTGTCTATTGGCGTCTGGAAAGCATCTACTAACCCCAACCATCCCTAGGCTTGGAGCCACCTGAGCTTGTTCTAAACCAGCTGCTCAGACATTTTGAATGGACACAGTTCCTCCCAGTTTCTTGCTTTCCAGAATGTTGGGCTTGTCAAGTAGACAGCACGCTGGTCTGGATTTGATAGGCCTTTGGAGAAGGGGAGAAAGGAAGGGGATTAAAATCTGGCAAAAGACTTCCGCTTCTGTGGGGCTTCTGAGAAGCCAATTCCGAGACTTCATTCCCTTCTCTAGCATTTCTAGAGGCTCCATTGACTTCCATTTTGACCCAGCCCATTCCATCAGACATGAACCCAGGCACAAAGATCACTCCAAACCTACAAAGAAAAGCATGGTTAGCACTGAAAAAGAAAAGATGCAACAAGCCATGTTATTGCGTTGATATCTTTTTATTTGAAATTTAAGGACGGTAATTGGATTCATAAGAAATTTGCTTTCCAATACATGCCTCAGCTCAATTAACCAAAGTTGTACATAAAATCATGACATGACAATGACTACAAAGAATAGCAAATGTCAACAACGCTATCATTACTCATCTGCATCCACCCCAGTAAAAGATCAAACAAAATTTGATTAAAAAAATTAAAACAACTATATACAAAAATGGCTAAAAGTCCGTGTTGCTACTCGTTTGAATGGACACATTCATTTCTTTTTGGGAGCCATTTTCTTTGCGCTGGTTTTGGCACGAGGCTTGGAGCTTTTGGCTTTCTTGGCTCCCCTCTTCACCGGCTTGGCCTTTAACACCTTCGTTTTTGCCGGCTTGGCTTTCTTGGCGCCCTTGGCTGCACCTGCCGCCTTCTTCACTGCTTTGTGCACCTTGGTCTTTTTGGCCTTGGTCAAGGGTTTGGTCGGCTTCTTGGCTTTGACCGGCTTCTTGGGGGAGGCCGTCTTCCTCACCGGCTTCTTTACCTTCTTGACCGCCTTCTGGGGCTCGCCGCCCTTGGATATCTTGAAGGAGCCCGAGGCGCCCACGCCTTTGGTCTTCTCCAGGACCCCCTTGGTCACCAGCTTGACCAGCGACAGCTTAATCTGACCGTCAGCATTGTCCGCAAGCTTGTACTGACTCTTGACCAGCTTCTGGATGGCTTGGCGGGACAGGCCGGAGCGGCTGGCAGAATCAGTGATCACCCCAATGATCATCTCAGAGTATTTGGGGTGTGTGGGGAGTTTCTTTGCTGCTTTGCCACGTTTGGTCTTCCCAGTGGAGTTGTCAGCCATTCTGGACACGGGCCTCCTCAGCTTATTTTTTTTTGAAATGTGTTTTTTTTTTTTTTTAAATCACAAAACGTTGAGTTAAGCCGGGCAGCTGTGGGTCGCTCCAAAGTCTCCACTCTACACCCTGCCCCCTCCGGTTTCAAGTCACCGTCTGCGGCGCCGGCTGACGCGGGGAAATTTATAGGCTAAGCGCGGACCTGACTGGGAACAGCGGCTGTTGGCAGCAATGGGGAGGCAGAAATGGCGAACTCGTCTCGCATCTGTGTTTCTTCGCCCGCAGAAACGGCCGAGCCCGGCGTCTTCCCGGCGCCTGCCGGCCCGCCCGCCCGCCCGGCCGGCAAGCCAACTCTCTCCTCTCCGCCCCCCGTCGCCAACCGGGACCCTGGGCCGCCCGGAGGCCGCGCAATCGGTGCAAAAGTGCGCCGGGACATTGCAGCCGGTGGCAAAATTTGGGATTTCTGCTCGAAAATCTGACGATGGCGGCGGCCGATCGGCCCGGTCCCAGTTGCAACTTGGGGGGCGATACTTAGGGGAGGGGGGGAGAGGCGGGTGCCGGCGATGGGACTAGGTGGCTTTGTGTAATAAGACCACATTGCCGGCCAACTAACACACAACCGAGCCCAGCGCCCAGCCGCGCAGCCACGTTGATCTGGGGCTTTATTTCCACGTCCAGTTTTGTTTTTGGGAGGGGGGTGAGACACGGAGCTCGGGGGGCAGAGGGAGAGGGGGGGCAATGGCCATCTCCACCCCCCCGGAGTTAGGGCTCAAGGGTCCCGAGGGATGGAGTGGCAGGGTGAAAATTCGGGCGCTATATTTAGCCCAAAGAGTGGTTGTTGTTTTCACTTTAGTTAAAATATATTGGACCTTTGATGTTTGTTTCTGTTAGGAATCTTACCCCCCCTCCCCCCAGACCCCTCTCAGACAGGGTTTAGATGCTGAATAAAGGGCTGTTTTCGGTGTCAGAGCTTGGGATGCAAGATGTTTGGGGGGTTTCTAAGTGCAGCTCACAGCCCAGCGCGGTTTGACCATGTTAATCCCACCTGTGCTGGGTTTAATAGGAGATAAGACACACACACACACAAAAACACAGAAGTGACTATAGGGGGTCAGGCAGCATCTCTGGAGGAAGGGCCTCGACCAGAAATGTCACCCATTCCTTCTCTCCAGAGATGCTGCCCGACCCGGTGAGTTACTCCAGCATTTTGTGTCTATCTTCGGTTTAAACCAGCATCTGCAGTTCCTTCCAACACATACTGAGTTTAATGGGAACTGCGTTTGGGAGGGGGAAAAAGCTATCGTCTATTATAACACCCTGGACATGGTTAGGGGGAGGGCAGGAGATGGGTTGGGAGAGTTGATTGTGTTTAGTTCCCCCCTCTCTCTCCCTGTCTCCTCGCTGTTTCCAGTGTGCATTGGACTGAGTAACCTGGCGTTCGCCATCTTAGTAACTTTGCTCCGTTGTAAACCACCCCCCACCTCCTATATCCCCATTCCCTTAGTCACCCCCTCCCCTCCCCTCCCGTTCTGTGGGGGATGGAAGGGAGGGAGGGAGGCGGCCATTCGGCCCGGGAAGGGTAGTACATTGCGGGCGGGGCGACCCAGCTAGACAGGGAATTCCATCCCAGGCCAATATGTGTGTGTGTGTGTGATGGTCAGTCAGAAGAGCGGCCTCTCCCGGATCTGCAGATACTTTCAACACAACTTTGTCTGAAGGAGGGTCTCGACCCGAAGCGTCACCCATTCCTTCTCGCCAGAGATGCTGCCTGTCCCGCTGAATTACTCCAGCAATTTGTGTCTAATCTTTTGTTTATAGTTGCAGAGTTTATTTGTGTGGCCTCGTATCTCAATCTTTGTTTATAGTTTGTTACGTTGCAGAATATGGAGAAATATTTTGTCATTCTTTGATGATTACAGATGGTTTAAAAGGAGGGTTTCCTGGGAGTGGGTTTTGACTTATTTACCCCCCCCCCCTCCCTCTCTGCCCCTCTCCCCCCCCTCTCCCCCCCCTCTCCCTCTCCCCTCCTCCCTCCCCTCCCTCTCTCTCCCCTCCCTCCCTCCCCCTCTCCCTACTCCCCTCTCCCCCTCCCTCTCTCCCCCTCTTTCCCCCTCCCTCTCTCTTTCTCCCTCTCTCCCCCCTCTCCCTTTCTCTCTCCCTCTCTCCCTCCCTCTCCCTCTCTCTCTCCCCCTCTCTCCCTCTCTCTCCCTCTCTCTCTCCCTCTCTCCCTCCCTCTCTCTCTCCTTCCCTCTTCCCCCCCCTCTCTCTATCCCTCCCTCCCCCTCTCCCCCCCTCTCCCCTTCCCCTCCCCTCTCCCTCTCTCTCCCCTCCCCTCTCCACCCTCCCCTCTCCCGCTTACACCCGGCGGCGGGCGGCCGCTCGGCCATTCCACGGTGCAAGCCCAGCGACAGTGAGGGTGAAGCCGGCCCCAAGAGACCCGTCTCCCGCCGGCAGCCCCCACCCCACCCACCGGCCCTTCGGCCCACCCGCTTCCTGCAAACCTCGCGTCTGATTCTGAATGAAAGAGTGAAGCGTCGCTTCAATTTGCAGCAGCGAGTAGCCGGGTTTCCGGGACACTTTTATTCGGTTTAGCAGCGCCGCGGGTAGCGGGCGGGAATGTGAAATACAGCGTGGAGCCGCCGCGGATGGAAGGGGGTCTGGGGATCAGGGGGTGGGCTCTGGGTTGGGTCCTGAAACCTGCCCCAAAGCAAACACACAAACACACATACACACACACACACACACATACACACACAGACACACACACACACACACACAGATATACTCACACACACAGATACACACAGATATACACACAGACACACACACAGACACACACACACACACACACACACACACACAGACGCACACACACACACACACACACACACACGGATACACTCACAGACACACACACTCACGCAGATATATTCACAGACGCACAGATATATTCACACACACACATACACACACACATACTCACAGACACACACACACACACACACGGATACACTCACATACACACACACATACACACGCAGATATACTCACAGACGCACAGATATATTCACATACATACACACACACGCAGATATACTCACAGACGCACAGATATATTCACAGACACACACACACACAGATATACACACACACACACACTCACAGGCGCACGGATACACACACACACACAGATATACTCACAGACACACACACAGACACGCGAATACACTCAGAAACACACCACACACACTCAGAGACATAAACACACACACTGACAGACACAAACAGATACAGATACATGCGCACTCAAAGTCAATGTCAAAGTCAAATGTATTCGTCACATGCGCCAACTAAGGTACAGTGAGATGAATTTGCCATCCAGCGATACAGTTGGAAAAGAGAACACACAATCTACAATGGAATTCAACATAAACATCCACCACAGCATTCTTCACAGAGACACGCATATACACACTAACAGACACACACATGCACTCAGACACAAACACATACAGTCAAACAAGCACAAACACATACAGACACACTCACACACACAAGCACTCAGAAACACACACATACACTAACAGGCATAAACACATTCAGACACACTCACACCCACACACACACATACACACACTCAGAGACAAACACTAGCAGGCACATGCACATACACACTCACAAACACAGATACACACACATACAGACACAAACACACTAACAGGGACAAACACATATACACTCACTCACACACACACACACTAACACACGCATACATACACACAGACACAAACACGCACACTATCAGGGACAAACACATACACACTCACTCACACTCACTCACACACACACTAACACACACACAAACACACACACTATCAGGGACAAACACATATACACACTCACTCACACTCACTCACACAAACACATACACACTCGCTCACTCACACTCACAAGCACACACAAACACACTCGCTCACACACACAGACACAAACACACAAACTAACAGGGACAAACACATACACACTCACTCACTCACACACACACAAACACACACACACTCACTCACACAAACACATACACACTCGCTCGCCCACACTCACACACACAAACACACACACACACACACACACACAAGCACATACACACACACACACACACAGACACAAACACACAAACTAACAGGGACAAACACATACACACTCACTCACTCACTCACACACACACAAACACATACACACTCACTCACACACACATACACACTCACACACACACACACACATACACACTCACTCACACACACACACACACACACACACACACACACACACACACACACACACACACACACACACACACACACACACACACACACACACACACACACACACACAAACACATACACACTCACTCACACACAGACACACACACACACACAAACACACACACACAACAGACAGACAGACAGACACACACACACCGCTCTGTTGCCAACATTTCCCGCTGTGGGTTCCAGTCTGTGACAGTTCCACCAGTGATTCCGGCCTCAACACGTCACTCCATCCAGCAATCCCCAGCTTAATTATTTTGTCCACGTTAAATAACAAACCCGGCAAAGTGTGGGTCGGGGACAGAAATCTTTTAAACTTGACTTCTGTTAAAATGAACGTGAGGGGGCGGTTCAGCCACAGTGTGGACTCAAGCAGCATCATCTTGAACAAAACACAAAGTGCTGGACTGGAGGAACTCAGCGGGTCGGGCAGCATCTGTGGAGGGAAACGGACAGACAGCGTCTCGGGTCGGCACCCTTCTTCACAATGAATGTAACCCTGCTCCTGGTTTAAACGAATCACACTTTCCTCATGTGACGGGAAACGGATCCTGAAGTTAGTGGAACTGGACAGACATCTGGCCCGACCCAAGCCACCCATCCTCTCTCCGCTTCCACCCATGCTGCCTGGCCCGTTGACCCATTGTTAAGTTTAGTTCAGATATAGAGTGCCGAAACAGGCCCTAACATAGAAAATAGGTGCAGGAGTAGGCCATTCGGCCCTTCGAGCCATTCAATATGACCATGGCTGATCATCCAGAATGAGTACCCCGTTCCTACTTTTTCCGCATATCCCTAGATTTCGTTAGCCCTAAGAGCACTATCTAACTCTCTCTTGAAAACATCCAGTGCATTGGCCTCCACTGCCTTCTGTGACAGAGAGTTCCACAGATTCACAACTCTGGGTGAAAACGTTTTTCCTCATCTCCGTCACAAATTGCCTACCCCTTATTCTTAAACTGTGACCCCTGGTTCTGGACTCCCCAACATGGCGAACATTTTTCCTGCATCTAGCCTGTCCAACCCCTTAATAATTGTATGTCTCTATAAGATCCCCTCTCATCTTGCAATGCAAACCGAGTCGCTCCATTCTTTCATCATATGACAGTCCCACCATCCCGGGAATTAACCTGGTGAACCTACGCTGCACTCCCTCAATAGCTGGCCAATAATGTCCCAGCTACACAAAAATGCTGGAGAAATTCAGCGGGTGCAGCAGCTATGGAGCGAAGGAAATAGGCAACGTTTCGGGCCGAAACCCTTCTTCAGACTGTCCCAGCTACCCTAATCCCACTTGCCCGCGCTTGGTCCATAACCCTACAAACCCTGTCCTGTGCACGTTCTCCCCATGACCTGCGTGGGTTTTCTCCGGGTGCTCCGGTTTCCTCGTACAGCTTTGTAGGTTATTTGGCTTGATAAAATTATTTTAAAAAATGTTCCTAGTGTGCAGGATAATGTTAGCGTGCGGGGTTAAGTCACTCCAAAATTAAACAGTACATCACCATGGCAGGGCAGATGCAGTATAATGTGGATAAATGTGAGGTTGTCTACTTTGCTGGCAAGAACGGCAAGGCAGATTATCATCTGAATGGTGTCAGGTTAGGGAAAGGGGAAGTACAACGAGACATGTGGGTCCTTGTACATCAGTCACTGAAAGTAAGCATGCAGGTACAGCAAGCAGTGAAGAAAGCTAATGGCATGTTGGCCTTCATAACGAGAGGAGTTGAGTACAGGAGCAAGGAGGTCCATTTGCAGTTGTACAGGGCCCTAGTGAGACCACGCCTAGATTAGTGTGTGCAGTTTTGGTCTCCTAATTTGTGGAAGGACATTCTTGCTATTGAGGGAGTGCAGCGTAGGTTCACAAGGTTAATTCCCGGGATTGCGGGACTGTCATATGTTGAAAGAAAGGAGCGGCTGGGCTTGTATGCACTGGAATTTAGAAGGATGAGAGGGCATCTTATAGAAACATATAAAATTATTAAGGGATTGGACACGCTAGATGCAGGAAACATGTTCCCGATGTTGGGGGAGTCCAGAACCAGGGGCCACAGTTTAAGAATAAGGGACTGAGATGAGGAAATACCTTTTCATCCAGAAATATGAGAATTTGTGGAATTCTCTGCCTCAGAAGGCAGTGGAGGCCCATTCATTGGATGCATTCAAAAGAGAGTTTGATAGAGCTCTTATGGCTAGCGGAGTCAGGGGATATGGGGAGAAGGCAGGGACGGGGTACTGATTGTGGATGATCAGCCATGATCACATTGTATAGCGGTGCTGGCTCGAAGGGCCGAATGGCCTACTCCTGCACCTATTGTCTATTGTCTATTGAGTCCCCCCGGCACTTTGTTTTTTTTCTTGCTCAGGATTTCGGCAGCTGCGGTCTCTTGTGTCTCGGGTTAAACCCTGGTCAGTTTCGCCTTGAGCCGCTCATGTGCAGCAGAAACCGTGAGCCGTTCACCGTGTAGTCCCCGGCCGCTCACTCGCGAACATTCACCAGAGAGACGTCGCGACTGCAGTGTAGGTACGTTGGCGATTTGCAGCATGTCATTCCAATGTCTGAAACATAGAAACATAGAAAATAGGTGCAGGGGTAGGCCATTCGGCCCTTCGAGCCTGCACCGCCATTCAATATGATCATGGCTGATCGTCCAACTCAGTATCCCGTACCTGCCTTCTCTCCATACCCCCTGATCCCTTTAGCCACAAAGGCCACATCTAACTCCCTCTTAAATATAGCCAATGAACTGTGGCCTCAACTACCTTCTGTGGCAGAGAATTCCACAGATTCATCACTCTCTGTGTAAAAAATGATTTTCTCATCTCGGTCCTAAAAGACTTCCCCCTTATCCTTAAACTGAAGAAAGGCCTCGCCCCTTCAGTGGTGTCAGAGTTTATGGGGAGAAGGCAGGAGATTGGGGTTAGGAGGGAGAGATAGATCAGAGATGATTGGATGGCCGAGTAGACTTGACGGGCCGAATGGCCTAATTCTACTACTATCACCTATGATGTTATGACTCGAAACGTCACCCATTCCTTCTCTCCAGAGATGCTGCCTGTCCCGCTGAGTTACTCCAGCATTTTGTAAAGATCTTCGGTGTAAACCAGCACCTGCAGTTCCTTCCTACACATTTCAATTTTTACTGATTTCCCCACATGTGCCGATGAATGTGTTAACTTTCTCTCTCCCTCCTCCCTCTGTCTCTCTCTCTCCCTCCCTCTGTCCCTCTCTTTGTAACTCTCTCTCTCTCCCTGTCTCTCTCTCTTCGGATGAAGTTTCACTCCAGTTTCTTAGCGGAAAGTCAGCACCTCCGATCTTGCAGCGCGCCCTCGCCACCGCACTAAACTCCAGTCTCCAAACCCCAACCTCTTGTGACCCTGAAGCGAAAATGCCACCACCAAGTCAGAGGTGTAACTACCTTTTTCATGTTTGCAGTGAAAGTCTGAATCCCCAGCACACAAGGAACTGCAGATGCTGGAATCCTGAGCAAAATACAGAGTGCTGGAGGAACTCAGCGGGCCAGGCAGCATCTGGGGAGGGAAATTGACAGAGGATGTTTCGGGTCAGGACTCTTCTCCACACACTGACCTGACCTGACCCGTTGCCTGTCTATTCCCACCACCGATGCTGCCCGACCCGCTGAGTTCACCCAGCACTTTGTATTTTGATCGGAGTTTAAATCCTCTTTTATTTAATTAGGGGTGTGCCATTGTGTCCAGTTATCTAACTGCGGTCAAGAATTCTTTTTTTTTCTAAGTAAGAAAAATAAAAACGTGCCCGATAAGAGCACTAACACCACCCAGATTATTTTAGGAGGCGGTAAGTCTGCCTTTATCTTTCCTCTCAGACTATAGTAGATGGAAATATCTCTACTTTTAACCCACCGAATTCAAACTTAAAATAATCCATCAGCAACCTTCAATGGCGAAGACACATAAGAGTGTGGGTGTCAGATGTTATGGGGAGAAGGCAGGGGAATGGGGTTGAGGGGGAAAGATAGATCAGCCATGGTTGAATGAATGGCGGAATAGACTTGATGGACTGAATGGCCCAATTCTCCTCCTATCACTTATGAATTTATGCTGGGACCGCGAGCAATAAACAACACGAGTTCCTCTAGTAGTTTAGCATAAAGTGCTGGAGTAACTCAACGGGACAGGCAGCATCTCTGGAGAGAAGAATTGGTGACGTTTCGGGGCGAGGCGGGTTCAGTAGCTTATTCTTATAATTTATACTTTACTTAAATTGTACTGTGTTGGATTATACATAGCACTGTTATACTCGTATAAACACGGAGCAAATCTGTTGCATGGATATGACACCGTTGCATGCTTCATTATAAACACAAGTGCAATATTTATTTAAGAGGCATTATGTTGAATACATGGTACACAAAAATGCTGGAGAAACTCAGCGGGTGCAGCAGCATCTATGGAGCGAAGGAAATAGACAACGTTTCAGGCTGAAACCCTTCTTCAGGCTGATCTATATTAACTGAATTATAAAAGGACTGGACAAGCAAGATGCAGGAAAAATGTTCCAATGATGGAGGGAATCCAGAACCAGGGACCACAAAGAATAAAGGGGAGGTCATTTAAAATTGAGATGAGAAAAAACTTTTTCACCCAGAAAGTTGTGAATTTGTGGAATTCTCTGCCACAGAGGCCAATTCACTGGATGTATTTAAAACAGAGTTAGATAGAGTTCTAGGGGCTAGCAGAATCAAGGGATATGGGGAGCACGGATTACTGATTGTGGATGATCAGCCATGATCGTATTGAATGGCGGTGCAGGCTCGAAGGGCCAAATGGCCTACTCCTGCACCTATTGTCTATTGTTTATTGTAACTGGGGAGAGTGCAGTGGAGAGATAAGTTTATTTGGCCTTCCATCACAGCTATGTGATGGATGTTTATGTAAAATGTAATTGTGTTGTGTCTGGGGTCTATTTGTGTGTAATGTATGGCTGCAGAAACGGCATTTCATTTGGACCTCCAGGGGTCCAAATGATAAATAAATAGACTATTGACTATTGTAACTCAGTGGGTCAGGCTGAGGAAGGTGTTGAAGACATGTCCTGCTGTTACCAGTGGCGCCTGCAGGTGGTGCTACTGTGTCAGAAGTGGCCACAGTGTAACACCGAGTACACACGACTCACTCGTCCACGCTGCGGGTCGACGTGCTGCAGTTTCAGCCTCCCGCCACGGCCGGCGCTGCGGTTGAGACCTCCCAGTTCACGGCTGTCTGGCGCGATGAAGAGCGCTGGGCGTTCACACATGCGCAGTGTGGGAGCTGTGGCTCAACGAGAAGAGCTCTCTGCCTCGGGTTCGGTGGGTTGCGGGTTCGAGTCCAGGTCCGGGATATCGTGTAATTTGGTGTTGGACTTGGGGCAACCAATATTACAATGGGGAACCAAGACTGCTATACCTTAGGCAGAACTACATCAGTTGATTCGGCAGGTAGACACAAAATGCTGGAGTAGGGACATGACCAAAAGACACAAAATGCTGGACTTGGGGCAACCAATATTACAATGGGGAACCAAGACTGCTGTACCTTAGGCAGAACTACATCAGTTGATTCGGCAGGTAGACACAAAATGCTGGAGTAGGGACATGACCAAAAGACACAAAATGCTGGACTTGGGGCAACCAATATTACAATGGGGAACCGAGACTGCTATACCTTAGGCAAGAACTACAATAATTGATTCGGCAGGTAGACAAAAAATGCTGGAGTAGGGACTTGACCAAAATGCTGGAGTAACTCAGTGGGGCAGGCAGCATCTCTGGAGAGAAAGAATGGGTGGCGAGACCCTTCTTCAGACTGATGTTAGGGGAGTGGGTGGTACTGACATAGAATGTAGTCGGAGGTAAGGTGGGAGAACTGGGAAGGGGGGAAGGGATGGAGAGAGAGGGCAAGGTCATTGTTCATACCGTTGCAAATATGAGGTACTGTACCTCCAATTTTCGCTGGGCCTCACTCTAACAATAGAGGAAGCCCAGGACAGAAAGGTCAATATGGGAATGAGAGGGGGAGTTGAAGTGCTGAGCAACCGTGAGATCAGGTAAGTTAAGACAGACTGATCGGAGGTGTTCAGCGAAACGATCTCGCATTGGTCTCACCGAAGTAGAGAAGTTGACGCCTGGAACAGCGGATACAGTCGATGAGGTTGGAGGAGGTGCAAGTGAACCTCTGCCTCACCTGGAACGACTGTTTGGGTCCTTGGATGGAGTCGAGGGGGGAGGCAAAGGGACAGGCGTTGCATCTCCTCTGGTTGCAGGGTAGAGTAGCTGGGGAGAGGGTGGTTTGGGTGGGAAGGGACAAGTTGACCAGGGAGTTTCGGAGGGTTTTTTCCCCTTCAAGTGGAGTGTTGCCCCATGTGTGAAGAGTGGACCCAAAGGGAAAAAGGCAAACTGTGCATGGGAGACTTCATCCATTGGAAGGAGACTGGTGGTTCAGAATTGAGATCAATTTGAATGGATGGAGACCTGATCCATAAAAAGAATACCAGTTGAAGAACATAAGAAGATATCAGTTTGATGGACAGTAATCACTGAAATAATTCCATATGATGGAGACGGATGGAAGCCAATTGTACAGGGTAGAGGCAGATGCAAAAGGCTGGAGTAACTCAGCGGGTGAGGCAGCATCTCTGGAGAAAAGGTACAGGTAATGTTTCAGGTCGAGACCCTTCTTCAGACTGAGAGTCCGGGGAAAGGGGAACGAGAGATATAGACGGTACTTAGGAGAAATGAATAGAAGATATGGGAAAAGCAACGATATTCAAGGATATGTGGGATGGAGATGTGGGGTGAGACTAATCCCATGAAATGGAGCTGCCTCCCATAAAATAGAGACATTCACAGCGGATAGTCCGGACATCCCAGGAAGGACATTATTGCCATAGAGGGAGTGCAGAGACGGTTCACTAGACTGATTCCTGGGATGTCAGGACTGTCTTACGAAGAAAGACTGGATAGACTTGGTTTATACTCTCTAGAATTTAGGAGATTGAGAGGGGATCTTATAGAAACTTACAAAATTCTTAAGGGGTTGGACAGGCTAGATGCAGGAAGATTGTTCCCGATGTTAGGGAAGTCCAGGACAAGGGGTCACAGCTTAAGGATAAGGGGGAAATCCTTTAAAAACCGAGATGAGAAGAACTTTTTTCACACAGAGAGTGGTGAATCTCTGGAACTCTCTGCCACAGAGGGTAGTTGAGGCCAGTTCATTGGCTATATTTAAGAGGGAGTTAGATGTGGCCCTTGTGGCTAAGGGGATCAGGGGGTATGGAGAGAAGGCAGGTACAGGATACTGAGTTGGATGATCAGCCATGATCATATTGAATGGCGGTGCAGGCTCGAAGGGCCGAATGGCCTACTCCTGCACCTAATTTCTATGTTTCTATGTTTCTATAGAGTGATTCCATTTGATGGCAACCTGCGAACACATGAAGAGCTGCTGTAGACCGGAGATTTGTCCACAGCACGAGATCCCTCCATGTGATGAATCCTACCCCCTTTGGGTAGGGACATGACCAAAATAAATGGTGCATAGAATGAGATTCCAATAAATAGGTGCTTGTCCCATTAGATGGAGATTTATTGCATTAAGGGCCTGTCCCACGATGCAAGTTCACCCAAGAGCTCCCCCGAGTTTAAAAAAAAATCAAACTCGTGGTACCTCATCACGAGTATTTTTTTACTCTTGGAAATTTTTCACACTGTTGAACAAACTTCACGAGTATCTGCGTTTCTCGATTACCTGCTGTTAGCATTACGATCCGCTACGAGACATCTACGAGCTCCAACGTACATTCTACGAACTTACCACGAGTTTGATTTTTTTTAAAGTCTGGAGAGCTCTTGGGTGAACTTGCATCGTGGCACAGGCCCTTTAGTTGGAGGCCTATCCAGTTCAATGACTACTTCTCAACCGCACTGGAATCCTATTACACATGGGAGAGACATTGGTCCATATAAAGCACTTCTTCTGCTAAGGTTGAGATATATCCACCAGATGGAGCCTCATCCTGTAGAATGAACAGTCCCATGGGATGTGTATCTGCCACAAAGTAGAGATTAATCTCTTCACATAAAGAGGACATCAAGTGCTGGACTAACTTGGTGGGCAGACAGCATCTCTGGAGATCATGGATAGGTGATGTTTCAGTTCCCCAGCGACACAAAGTGTTGGAGTAACTCAGCAGGTCAGTCAGCATCTCTGGAGAATATGAGTAACTCAGCGGGTCAGTCAACAACTCTGGAGAACATGAATACACAAAGGGCTTGTACACTCTGGAGTTTAGAAGGATGAGAGGGTATCTTATTGAAACATATAAGATTGTTAAAGGTTTGGACACGCTTGAGGCAGGAAACATGCTCCCGATGTTGGGGGAGTCCAGAACCAGGGGCCACAGTTTACAAATAAGGGGTAAGCCATTTAGAATGGAGGTGAGGAAACACCTTTTCTCACAGAGAGTTGTGAGTGTGGAATTCTCTGCCTCAGAGGACAGTGGGGGCCAGTTCTCTGGATACTTTCAAGAGAGAGCTAGATAAGGCTCTTAAAGATAGCAGAGTCAGGGGATATGGGGAGAAGGCAGGAACGGGGTACTGATTGAGGATGATCAGCCATGATGACATGGAATGGCGGTGCTGGCTCAAAGGGCCGAATGGCCTACTCCTGCACCTGTTGTGTATTGTCTATTGTAACTCAGCGGGTCAATCAGCATCTCTGGAGAAGATGAATACACAAAGTGCTGGAGTAACTCAGTGGCTCAGGCAGCATCTTCACATGAAGATCTCCTTGAAGAACTGGCCAAACAACGGAGGTCTTCCAAGGATTCTGATCTCTTCGCAGGCAAGAAATGAATCTCATTCATGCTCCTAAGATGAAGACCCAGGTATGCAGAATAGTAGTTTCATTGGTTGTACACTTACTTCATTGACGGGAGTTGTGTCCCATTGATGAAGATAAATCCACATTATGGCAACGTTGCACTGAATGAAAAGCTACACACACTACACGTTTTTCTACTCTCTTTTTCTCTCTTCATTTAAAAAAAAATGTAGCTGTACATAGAATGTAACATGCCAACATATATTTGGCACCTGGAAAAAGGCACCACTGGATTGTACTTACTTCTAATAAATAAACAAACAAAAACAAAACAAAAAAAAGATAGTTATAGGATCAAGATCTGCCTCAATGGATTGTGACCTGATAGGATTGCACTGCCTGTAAGTTAAAAAAACCTTAATATTTTGATTAACTTGTCACACTAAATGAAGATCGGTCTAATACCATGGCGATCGTTCCCACTAAATACAATGGACACTGCCACTGTAGTGACTTCACTCATAAGATGGAGTCCTTTCTCCATTGGAACCGAGGACCCATCAAGCTGAATGGAGACCTGCACATAATTGGAGACTCTTCAAACAGGACGATCATCAGTCCATTCGGTACATTGTGTACACCCCTCACAAAACAGAAACTATTCAATTGGATTGAAATCTATTCAGTTTTAGTTTTAGAGGAACAACGCAAAAACAGGCCATTCAGCCCACTGAGTCGGTGCCAACCAACAATCCCCGCACACGAACACGATCCTATACGCACTAGGGACAACTCACAATTTCACCCAGAGGTAGACACAAAATGCTGGAGAAACTCAGCGAGTGCGGCAGCATCTATGGGCGAAGGAATGGGTGACGTTTCGGGTCAAAACTCTTCCTCAGACAGATAACTCTTCCTCAGACAGATATCGGGGGTGGCGTGGGAAAGATAGAAAGTGGGCAGAGATAGTAGGACATGTAGGAGAACTGGGAAGGGGGGGGTGGGGTGGGAGGATGGTGAAAGCAAGGGCTATCTGAAATTAGAGGTCAAATGTTCATACTGCTGAGGTGTAAACTACCCAAGTGAAATATGAGGTGCTGTTCCTCCAATTTACTCTGGGCTTCACTCTGACAATGGAGGAGGCCCAGGACAGAAAGGTCAGACTGGGAATGGGAGGGGGAGTTGAAGTGCTGAGCAACCAGAAGATCAGGTTGGTTACGACGGACTGTTCAGCGAAATGATCACCAAGCCTGCGCTTGGTCTTGCCGTTGTACAATTTGACCCAGCCAATTAGCCTACAAACCTGCACAGTTTTGAAGTGTGGGAGGAAACCGGAACTCCTGGAGAAAACCAACGCAGGTCATGGGAAGAACGTACAAACTCCGTACAGACAGCACCCGTAGCCAGGATCTAATCCGGGTCTCTGGTGCTGTAAGGCAGCAACTCTACCGCTGCGCCATTCAATTTGATACTGAATGGTATCATAGGATAGTTAGTTGTACAATCGAATAGACTCTACCTATAAGATGTAAACCTGTCCTCTGGATGGAGACCTGTGCAGAGAATGGACAATGCCTACATGAGGTAGTACAGAGATTTGTGATTGCATGTAGACTTCTACAGGTGCACAGTAGAGAGCATGCTGACCGGTTGCATCGTGGCTTGGTTCAGCAACTTGAGCGCCCTGGAGTGGAAAAGACTACAAAAAGTAGTAAACACTGCCCAGTCCATCATCGGCTCTGACCTCCCTACCATCGAGGGAATCTATCAAGTCGCTGCCTCAAAAATGCTGGCATCATCATCAAGGACCCACACCATCCTGGCCACACACTCATCTCCCTGCTGCCTTCAGGTAGAAGGTACAGGAGCTTGAACACTGCAACGTCCAGGTTCAGAAATATCTACTTCCCCACAGCCATCAGGCTAATAAACTCAACTGAAACAATTCTCTGAACACTAATAGACCATTATCTGTTTATTTGCACTTTATCTGCTTATTTATTGATGTGTGTATATATTTATATAATGGTGCATGGACACACTGATATGTTCTGTATTCAAGCCTACTATATTCCGTTGTGCTGAAGCAAAGCAAGAATTTCAGTGTCCTATCTGGGACACATGACAATAAACTCTCTTGACTTGACTTGACTGAGGATGGAGACAAATTCCATTGGATGAATACCTGTTCAAAGGTTGAAGGTTTATTTTTGGCAGAACCCCTAAAGGATCCATGGACTCCATCTACACCTCATGCTGCCTCGGCAAGGCCACCAGCATAATCAAGGATGAGTTACATCCCGGTCACTCCCTCTTCTCCCCTCTTCCATTAGGCAAGAGGTACAGAAGTGTGAAAACGCACACCGTCAGATTCCGGGACTGTTTCTTCCCAGGTAGATACAAAAATGCTGGAGTAACTCAGCGGGTCGGCAAGCATCTCTGGAGATACTGCCTGACCCGCTGAGTTACTCCAGCATTTTGTGTCTACCTTCGATTTAAACCAGCATCTGCAGCTCTTTCCTACATAGTTTCTTCCCAGCTGTTATCAGGCATCTGAACCATCCTGTCACCAAATAGAGTGCAGTTCTGAGCTACTATCTCCCGTATTGGAGACCCTTGGACTATCTTTGATCAGATTTTACTGGACATTTTCATGAACTAAACATTATTCACATTATTGTATCGGCACAAAACGTGGTCAGCAAAGGGGCAGACGTAAGGCAGATTCAAACAGTAGTTTTTAATCAGGTGTTACATGTAAGTTTGGTCCACTAACATAATTGTCATTGCTGCTGTAGCTGAGCGAGGGTGTTGTCTCGAGCTCAGCTACCTGTTGACTGGGGAGATCTCAAGGTGAGATAAGCTTATGTAGCAGGACACTCCCCCCCCTAGGCCATGACGTCACGTGCCAGCCTTCGTAGCTACTGACGAGGGTTCGACCATAAGTGGTCTGTGTATCAGCTGACGGCACATTATTCCCTTTATCATGTATCTGTACACTGTGGTGGCTCGATTGTAATCATGTATTGTCTTTCCGCTGACTGGTCAGCAGGCAACAAAAGCTTTGGACTGTGTCTCGGTACACGTGACAACAAACTAACCTAAACTAGACACTGATTCCAGAGAATGTCTACAGGATGTAGATTGGTACAGTAATGTGGAGGCATCTTCTGTAAGATGAGGACTTGTTCATATAATGCAGATTAATCCCATTGCTGGGAATGCTATGGGAATGTTGGAGAAGTCAGGAGCTCTCTGCAGAATAGAAACCTTGTTGGATGAAGACCTTCAGACCGTCAGTCTGAAGAAGGGTCTCAATCCGAAGCGTCACACATTCCTTCTCTCTCCAGAGATGCTGCCTGGCCCACTGAGTTACTCCAGCATTTTGTGACTATCTTTGGACTACCTGTCTACCTGTTGTGCTGAATGAAGTCATGCCCCGTTGGACAAAGACATGTCTCAATGGGTGGGAAAAAAATTCTTGGCGAAACGAGTGGTGAGACCAAGTGTAGGCTTAGCGATCGTTTCGCAGAACACCTCCGCTCGGTCCGCATTAACCAACCTGATGTTCCTGTGGCCCAGCACTTCAACTCCCCCTCTCATTCCGAATCCAACCTTTCTGTCTTGGGCCTCCTCCATGGCCAGAGTGAGCACCACCGGAAATTGGAGGAGCAGCACCTCATATTCCGCTTGGGCAGTCTGCACCCCAGCGGCTTGAACATTGACTTCTCCAATTTCCTCTCTCCTTTGCTATCTCCTCCACTTCTCAGCTCTCCCTCAGCCCTGTGGCTCCACCTCTTCCTTTCTTCTTCCCCGCCCCCCCCCCCTCCCCCCCACCCTACATCAGTCTGAAGAAGGGTTTTGGCCCGAAACGTTGCCTATTTATTTCGCTCCATAGATGCTGCCGCACCCGCTGAGTTTCTCCAGCACTTTTGTCTACCTTCGATTTTCCATTGTACATGCATATCATATACCCATATCAAATCCCACCCTTTACTGAGTCCATGAGCCCTTTTAGTTTAGTTTAGTTTATTGTCATGTGTACCGAGGTACAGTGAAATACTTTTTTTGTTGTGTGCTATCCAGTCAGCAGAAAGACTACACATGATTACAATCAAGCCTCCCACAATGTATAGATAGAGGATAAAGGGAATAATGTTTAGTTCAAGATAAAGTCCAGGAAAGTCTGATTAAAGATAGTCCAAACTGTTCCTGAATCTGGGGGTCTGCGTTTTTATACTTCTGTACCTCTTGTCTGACGGGAAAAGGGAGAAGAGGGAGTGACTGGGTTGAGACTCGTCCTTGATAATGCTGCTGGATTTGCCGAGGCAGCGTAAAGTGTGGATGGAATCAATAGAAGGGAGGTTGGTTTGCGCGATGGTCTGGGCTGCGTCCATAATTCTTGTTTTCTTGTGTCATGTTCCTAAACCATTCTATGATGCATCCTAACAAAATGCGTTCAACTGTGCATCTGTTGAAGTTGGTGAGAGTTGTTGGGGACATGCCGAACTTCCTAAGCTTTCCTAAGCCCTTGTTATACACACCCCTGTTAAACCCTTGTAAATATTGTCACACTCCCGTTAAACCCCTGATCTATCTTTCCCTCGCACATTCTCCTGCTTTCTCCCCATAACTTGCAGCAACACAACAAATATGTAAAATCTTATCACAGTCGTAACGTACTTGGATGAACCTTAAACCTCTCAGATGGATTTAGCACATGGTGAGGTTTATTGCAAAGCTTATAACATCCTCTCCAGAAATACTCTCGGTGTTGGGGTTAATCTGAAGACACCCGAGTGACAGATGGTTAGAGTTGACTGTGGTGAGATTATTGCAGGAAGGAAGCAGTGCATTGGATTACACACTGCAGGTATGCAGAAACAGAATGCATTAGCTCTTAAAGTATGTTGTTTGGCAGCCTTTTTGTCTTCTTTACATATCTACCTTTGTCCATCCATCTGCTGTTCAACCCCACTCCTCCCCCCTCACCTGTATCCACCTATCACTTGCCTGGCTTTGTCCTGCACCCACCTCTCTTTTCCAGCTTTCTTTCCTCCTACTACAATTAGTCTGAAGAAAGATCCCGACCCGAAACATCGCCTGTCCAATGTCTCTGGAGATGCTGCCAGATCCGTTGAGATATTCCAGCACTTTGTGCTTTGTACTCAAGATTCCAGTAGCTGTAGTATCTGTATCACCAATCCAATGGCACTGCAGCTGTACATCTCATTAATTCATAAGTTATAAGAACAGAAGTGGACCATTCGTCCCATCAAGTCTACTCCGCCATTCAATCATGGCTGATCTATGTCTCCCTCCTAACCCCATTCTCCTGGCTTCTCCACATAAACCCTGACACCCTCACTAATCAAAAATATATCAATCTCCGTCGTAAAAATATCCATTGACTTGACCTCCACAGCCGTCTGTACTAATCAAGAATTGATTGACTGTACTATCTACTTCTGCCTTAAAAACATCCATTGACTTGTCCTGAAAGATACACATAAAATGCTGGAGTAACTCAGTGAAACATGCAGCATCTCTGTGGAGAAGGAATGGGTGACATTTCGGGTGGAAACCCTTCTTCAGACTAGTTAGGGATAAGGGAAATGAGAGATATAGACGATGATGTAGAGAGATAAAGAACAATGAATGAATTTGTGCAAAAAAGTAATGATGATAAAGGAAACAGGCCATTGTTAACTGTTGGGTGAAAACGAGAATGCTGCTGCGACTTGGGTGGGGAGAGATAGAGAAAGAGGGAATGCCGGTGTTATTTGAAGTAGTCTGAACAAGGTCCAGACAAGGGACAACATTACATTAAAAAACATTGCCTATAAAAACATCATAAAATACATATAAAATCTTAGGTAGACAAAAGTGCTGGAGAAACTCAACTCAGCGGGTGAGGCAGCATCTATGGAGCGAAGGAAATAGGCAATGTTTCGGGCCAAAACCCTTCTCCAGACCAAGAGGTATCGGTCTTTCCTTCGGGTGTGGGAGTGATATAGGGTGAGGGGGGGGGGCGGGAAGAAGAAAGGAAGAGGAGGAGCCAGAGGGCTGAGGGAGAGCTGAGAAGGGGAGGAGACAGCAAGGGCTACCGGAAATTGGAGAAGTCAATGTTTATGCCGCTGGGGTGCAGACTGCCCAAGCGGAATATGAGGAGCTGCTCCTCCAATTTCCGGTGGTGCTCACTCTGGCCATGGAGGAGGCCCAGGACAGAAAGGTCGGATTCGGAATGGGAGGGGGAGTTGAAGTGCTGAGCCACCGGGAGGTCAGGTTGGTTAATGTGGACCGAGCGGAGGTGTTCGGCGAGATGATCGCCAAGCCTGCGCTTGGTCTCACCGATGTAGATCAGCTGACATCTAGAGCAGCGGATGCAATAGATGAGGTTGGAGGAGGTGCAGGTGAACCTCTGTCGCACCTGGAACGACTGCTTGGGTCCTTGAATGGAGTCGAGGGGGGAGGTAAAGCGACAAGTGTCGCATCTCTTGCGGCTGCAGGGGAAAGTGCCCGGGGAGGGGGTGGTGCGGGAGGGAAGGGAAGAATTGACCAGGGAGTTACGGAGGGAGCGGTCATTGCGGAAAGTAGAACCATCTTAGTACAGTGGCCCAAATGATATTACCCCGCCCCCATTGACGACACAGGCCACGCCCAACATATGAGGACTGGCCCCGCCCCATCACTGACTACACTAGCCCCGCCCCATCACTGACTACACTAGCCCCGCCCCACCACTGACGACAATAGCCCCGCCCCATCACTGACTACACAGGCCCCGCCCCATCGCTGACGACACTAGCCCCGCCCCATCACTGACTACACTAGCCCCGCCCCATCACTGACTACACTAGCCCCGCCCCACCACTGACGACACTAGCCCCGCCCCATCACTGACGACACAGGCCCCGCCCCATCACTGACTACACTAGCCCCGCCCCATCACTGACTACACTAGCCCCGCCCCATCACTGATTACACTAGCCCCGCCCCATCACTGACTACACTAGCCCCGCCCCATCACTGATTACACTAGCCCCGCCCCATCACTGACGACACAGGCCCCGCCCCATCACTGACTACACTAGCCCCGCCCCATCACTGACGACACAGGCCCCGCCCCATCACTGACTACACAGGCCCCGCCCCATCACTGATTACACTAGCCCCGCCCCATCACTGATTACACTAGCCCCGCCCCATCACTGACGACACAGGCCCCGCCCCATCACTGATTACACTAGCCCCGCCCCATCACTGACGACACAGGCCCCGCCCCATCACTGATTACACTAGCCCCGCCCCATCACTGACTACACAGGCCCCGCCCCATCACTGATTACACTAGCCCCGCCCCATCACTGATTACACTAGCCCCGCCCCATCACTGACGACACAGGCCCCGCCCCATCACTGATTACACTAGCCCCGCCCCATCACTGATTACACTAGCCCCGCCCCATCACTGACTACACTAGCCCCGCCCCATCACTGACGACACAGGCCCCGCCCCATCACTGACGACACAGGCCCCGCCCCACCACTGACTACACTAGCCCCGCCCCATCACTGACGGCACAGGCCCCGCCCCATCACTGACGACACTAGCCCCCCCACCACTGACTACACTAGCCCCGCCCCATCACTGACGACACAGGCCCCGCCCCATCACTGACTACACTAGCCCCGCCCCATCACTGACGGCACAGGCCCCGCCCCATCACTGA
The DNA here is from genome assembly GCF_028641065.1 of Leucoraja erinaceus. Lineage (NCBI taxonomy): Eukaryota > Metazoa > Chordata > Chondrichthyes > Rajiformes > Rajidae > Leucoraja > Leucoraja erinaceus. The sequence goes on along the minus strand of NC_073413.1, from coordinate 7,579,940 downwards.
CGACACAGGCCCCGCCCCACCACTGACGACACAGGCCCCGCCCCATCACTGACGGCACAGGCCCCGCCCCATCACTGACGACACAGGACCCGCCCCATCACTGACGACACAGGCCCCGCCCCATCACTGACGGCACAGGCCCCGCCCCATCACTGACGACACAGGACCCGCCCCATCACTGACGACACAGGCCCCGCCCCATCACTGACGATACAGGCCCCGCCCCATCACTGACGATACAGGCCCCGCCCCATCACTGACGACACACAGCCCCGCCCCATCACTGACTACACTAGCCCCGCCCCATCACTGACTACACTAGCCCCGCCCCATCACTGACGACACAGGCCCCGCCCCATCACTGACTACACACTAGCCCCGCCCCATCACTGACGACACAGGCCCCGCCCCCCATCACTGACTACACAGGCCCCGCCCCATCACTGACTACACTAGCCCCGCCCCATCACTGACGACACAGGCCCCGCCCCATCACTGACTACACAGGCCCCGCCCCATCACTGACGACACAGGCCCCGCCCCATCACTGACTACACTAGCCCCGCCCCATCACTGACGACACAGGCCCCGCCCCCATCACTGACTACACAGGCCCCGCCCCATCACTGACTACACAGGCCCCGCCCCATCACTGACTACACTAGGCCCCGCCCCATCACTGACGACACAGGCCCCGCCCCATCACTGACTACACAGGCCCCGCCCCATCGCTGACGACAGAGGCCCCGCCCCATCACTGACGACACAGGCCCCGCCCCACCACTGACGACACTAGCCCCGCCCCATCACTGATTACACTAGCCCCGCCCCATCACTGACGACACAGGCCCCGCCCCATCACTGACGACACAGGCCCCGCCCCACCACTGACGACACTAGCCCCGCCCCATCACTGACGACACAGGCCCCGCCCCACCACTGACGACACAGGCCCCGCCCCATCACTGACGACACAGGCCCCGCCCCATCACTGACGACACTAGCCCCGCCCCATATGTGACGACACAGGCCCCGCCCCATCACTGACGACACAGGCCCCGCCCCACCACTGACGACACTAGCCCCGCCCCATCACTGACGACACAGGCCCCGCCCCACCACTGACGACACAGGCCCCGCCCCATCACTGACGCCACTCGCCCCGCCCCTTGACGACACAGGCCCCGCCCCATGACTGACGCCACTAGCCCCGCCCCTTCACTGACTACACTAGCTCCGCCCCCGGTGTTTTCTACATAAGCCCCGCCCCCGGGCCGGCCGGCATGCGGGGCCGCGCTGTCATGCTGTCCGGGCGCGTGTTGTTGGCTGCGTGGCGGCCCGGCCTCGGCCGACAGCGGGCCCGCAGCGCCCTGGCGCAGCTCAACGCCGTGCTGGAGGCCGAGCTGGAGAGCATCCGGAATGCGGGCACCTGGAAGAACGAGCGGATCATCACCTCCCGCCAGGGACCGCACATCAACGTGCAGGGCAGCGAGGGAGGTAGGTGGGTGGGTCGGCCCGGGGGGAGTGAGGGAGATGGTGAAGGGGAGAGTGAGTGAGATGGGGAGAGGGAGGGGGATGGTGGGGGGGAGGGAGGGAGAGAGAGAGAAGAGAGAAGGAGAGAGGGGGAGAGAGGGGTGGAGGGGTGAGAGAGAAGGAGAGAGGGGGTGGAGGGGAGAGAGAGAGAAGGAGAGAGGGGGTGGGGGGAGAGAGAGAGAGGACTGAGAGGGGGTGGAGGGGAGAGAGAGAAGGGAGAGAGGATGGAGGCGGGGAGAGAGAAGAGGAGGAGGGGGGGGTGGAGGAGAGGAGAGAGGGGGTGGAGGGGAGAGAGAGAGAAGGAGAGAGGGGGGTGGAGGGGAGAGAGAGAGAAGGAGAGAGGGGATGGAGGGGAGAGAGAGATGGTGGAGGCCGAGGGGGAGAGAGAGAGAGTGGGGAGAGAGGGGAGAGAGAGAAGGAGAGAGGGGGAGGGGGAGAGAGAGAAGGAGAGAGATGGAGGGAGAGAGAGAGAGAGATGGGGAGAGGGGGGGGAGGGGTGAGAGAGAAGGAGAGAGGGGGTGGAGGGGAGAGAGAGATGGAGAGAGAGGGGAGAGATCAGGGGGAGGGGGGTGGAGGGGGAGAGAGAGAAGGAGAGAGATGGGAGGGGAGAGAGAGAAGGAGAGAGGGGGGGGGGGAGGGGAGAGAGAGATGGGGAGAAGGAGAGAGAGAGATGGGAGGGGAAGGGGGGAGAGGGAGAGAGAGAGAAGGGGAGAGAGAGAAGGGGAGAGAGAGAAGGCGGGAGAGAGAAGGGGAGAGGGGGGGAAGGGGAGCGAGAGGGGCGTGAGAGGAGAGAGGGAAGGAGAGAGGGAAAAAGAGGGAGAGAGAGGGAGAGAGGGAAGGGGAGGGGGAGAGGAGGAGAGAGAGAGGGGGAGGGGGGGGAGAGAGAGAGAGAGAGGAGGAGAGGGGGTGGAGGGAGAGAGAGAGAGAGAAGAGAGAGGGGGTGGAGGGGGGAGAGAGAGAGAGATGGTGGAGGGGGCAGAGAGAGGGAAGAGAGGGGGGGGTGGAGGGGAGAGAGAGAAGGAGAGAGGGGGTGGAGGAGGAGAGAGAGAAGGAGAGAGGGGGTGGAGGGGGGAGAGAGATGGTGGGGGGGGGAGAGAGATGGAGAGAGGGGGGTGGAGGGGGGAGAGAGAAGGAGAGGGGGGGTGGAGGGGAGAGATAGAAGGAAAGGGGGGTGGAGGGGGAGAGAGAGAAGGAGAGAGGGGGGTGGAGGGGAGAGAGAGAAGGAGAGAGGGGGGGAGGGGGAGAGAGAAGGAGCGAGGGGGTGGAGGGGAGAGAGAGATGGTGGAGGGGTGAGAGAGAGAAGAGAGAGAGGGGGTGGAGGGGGGAGAGAGAGAGGAGAGAGAGGGGGGTGGAGGGGGAGAGAGAGAAGGAGAGAGGGGGTGGAGGGGAGAGAGAGATGGTGGAGGGGGTGGAGGGGAGAGAGAGAGAGAGGAGAGAGGGGGTGGAGGTGGGAGAGAGAGAGAAGGAGAGAGGGGGGAGGGGGAGAGAGAGAAGGAGAGAGGGTGGAGGAGGGGGAGAGAGAAGAGAGAGGAGAGAGAGGGGGGTGGAGGGGAGAGAGAGAAGGAGGAGAGGGGGGTGGAGGGAGAGAGAGGGGAGAGAGAGAGAAGGAGAGAGGGGGTGGAGGGGGAGAGAGAGAAGGAGAGAGGGAGTGGAGGGGAGAGAGAGAGATGGTGGAGGGGAGAGAGAGAGAGAAGGAGATAGAGGGAGGGGGGAGAGAGAGAAGGAGAGCATGGAGGGGGAAGAGAGAGAGAGGGCGAGAGAGGGAGAGAGAAAGATAGAAGGCGAGAGGGAGAGGGGAGAGAGAAGGAGAGAGGGGGTGGAGGGAGAGAGAGAGAAGGAGAGAGGGGGTGGAGGGGAGAGAGAGAAGGAGGGAGGGGGTGGAGGGGTGAGAGAGATGGTGGCGGGGAGAGAGAGAAGGAGAGAGGGGGTGGAGGGGAGAGAGAAGGAGAGAGGGGGTGGAGGGGAGAAGGAGAGATGGTGGAGGGAAAGGGGTGTACTCCAGCTTATTAACTGAAGTTGGTGTGACCCTGTCCCTGCATTAGATGTGCAGCAGGCTGCACAGTTTCTTGTTTGTCCAGTAGACCAGTGAGATGGGAATGATTGAAAATATCTGTGTGTGTGTGTGTGTGTGTGTGTGTGTGCACAGAGGTACAGCCCTGCCTGACACTGACCCTCACTGAGATTGGATCTGACATGGACCCATTGGCTTGGTGCATGTAAAAATTGTCCCCAGTGTGTGTAGGATATGCGGGGATCACTGCTCGGTGGGACGAAGGGCATGTTTCCGCGCTGTATCTCTAAACTAAACTAAGCTAAAATTGGTTCCTGTAAATCGTATTTATATTCGAGATATGAGGAGGCAATTGATTAGTCTACGCCAGCTCTCTCAGCGCTCGTGTCAGGATGCACTTTCTCGCACCCAGCAGTGTTGTCCCTACTGTTGTCGTGTAGCAGATCGGCTGGGTTCAGACACCCTCCATAATTCACAAGAGATGCTTCACCCACATTGATCTGAGATATGGTCCTTCCAAATATGTGATGTGCTGTCCAAACCTTTTGTAAGAGATGTGGTGTGATATTTCGGCTGGGGTACCAACAGGAGGTGGCTTGAGAGAAGGCTAGGGGGTGAAACTGTTTGCCTGGGCACATTTTGGACGAAGAAAGTGCGTTTCCTCGTACTCCAGAGGTGAGGGGTACCAGTCGATGTGCTTTACTTTCATCTTATTTTATTGCTTCCAATATCCATCATCCAGAGGTGAAACCCTCTAGATCTTGGCAGATTTGCTGCTCCTTTAGAATAGAATAGAATAGTTTATTTATTGTCATTGTAACATGGGCCATGTACAACGAAATTTAAAATGTCAGCCAGTCAGTGCAGCATTCAAACATTTCTAATGCTAACGAAACATCCACGGTAAAATAATAAAGATAAGCAAATAAATAAAAATCACAGACAAAGCATGCATACACACCCAACCCTCCATCCTTCTGTCGATTTCACCGTTACCACAGTCCCTTAGTCTGTATCGCCCCTGCGTTCCTTGGCGGCCACATTTAGTGCTTTTATAGCAGTGGGGTAAAAACTGTTTTTTAGTCTATTTGTCCTTGTCCTTGTGGATCTGTACCGTCTGCCTGACGGCAACAGTTCAAACAGGGAGTGTCCGGGGTGGGAGATGTCCTTTATTATATTCTGGGTTTTTTTGGTGCAGCGGGAACTGTGTAGGTCCTCCAAGGTAAGGAGAGGGCAGCCGACAATCCTCTGGGCGTTGTCAAGCTTTCTAACTCAATCGCTGCAATCTCCAGGTTTCCAAATCTTTTATCTCCCCTTCCCATTCCCCACACTGACCTTTCTGTCCTGGGCCTCCTCCATTGTCAGAGTGAGGCCACACACAAATTGGAGGAACAGCACCTCATATTCCTCTTGGGTATCTTATAATCTAATGGCATGAAAACTGAACTCTCCAATTTCAAGTTACACCCAACGGTCCCTTCACGCTGATGCGGTGATCAAGAAAGCAAGTCAGCGTATTTTGTGAAAATCCATGAGAGACACAAAATTCTGGAGTAACTCAGCAGGACAGGCAGCATCGCTGGAGAGAAGGAATGGGTGATTTCCAGTGCCTTGGTTCTTGCCCCCTCCCCCTCCTAGCCAGTAGTATTGGGGAGCCAAGTCTTTTTCTTCCAACAATGAGTCTAGTTGGTTGAAATAGCTCATGGAGCAGAGAGGCTGGAATGCCCTGACCCACTGAGTGTGAAGGAAAGGGGCTAGGGGTGGCATCTCGTTGTGTGTTGCTCACTGAGGCTCTGTGCCACAACGCCCACTTTTCGCACTGCCCGCCTCCTGTTTTGTTTTCTTGCTGACTGCTCTGCCAGTGTCGAATTTCTCCTGCTCGCCCTGGCACGCACCTCAGTGTGACATGTGATCATGGACGATAGATGGTTTAAATCTGTTCTGTACAGTTAGGTACTTCTAGTGCTCAGCGGGAGCACAATGTAAAGTGCCAATGTCCTGGGACCATGGCAGAGTGCCCGGGGTTAGTGGGAGGTTAGCTGGCCGTGTGCGGGCATCTCTTGTGGGCTGTAATTAGGAGCCACTTAGGAGCTTTTTGTTTTCTGTATGTTTGTTCTGTTTGTTCAAATGTTTGATATCGGAGTGTATCGGTGCCAACAACGTTTGCACGCTGGTAAACTCTAATCGAAACTAATTAAACAAAATGGGTATGAGACCTCCTGTGAGCGATGTTGGTGAATTGGTAACAAGGAACAAAGAAATTACGGATATTTTAGTTTAAAGATACAGCACAGAAACAGGCCCTTCAGCCCACCGTGTCCATGCCGCCAATCACCGATCCCCGCACACTAACACTATCACGCACTAAGTAAGGACTGTTTACAATTTTACCAACCTTTTTTACGTCTTTAGAGTGTGGGAAGAAACTGGAGCACCCAGGGGAAACACACGCAGGTCACGAGGAGGACATACAAACTCTGTCTAGGCAGCACCCGTAGTCAGGATGGAACCCGGGACCTTGGCGCTGTAAGGCAGCAACTCTACCGCTGCGCCACCATCACTAATGGATGAGGAATTCAATAGTTAATTTAGGAAAAAAAGACAATACAATCAAATCTAGTCAAAGTTATTTTACAAAATGTAAATCATTACGACAAATTTGCTTCCCTTTGAAAGGAGCTTTGGAGGCCATCCAAGGAGAGGCACCTGGCTGATGATGAGGGTTGTCCTTTCAGCTTGGAGGCTTGGAGCTTAGAAGAATGAGGGGTGACCTTATTCAGACAGAAGGCCCTAAGGGAGTTTGTCAGGATATTGACATTGAAATGTTTTCACTAGTGTGAGCGTCATGAACAATTGGTACAGTACAAGGGGTCAGTTATTGAAACTGAGATGTGTAGAAATGTCTTTTCTCCAGGGCAGTGAGTTTGTGGAATTCTCTGGCCCCATGGGCGGTGAAGGCCAGATCATTAGGTAGGTTTAAGTTTGAATCGAGAAAAATATTGGAAAGGTTGGGGTAATTGAGTGTGAAGATGGGACTAGCACAGGAGTTGAGTCAGTGTGGATACATACAGCGCTCCCTCAGAGGACCTCAAGAAATGCTTGTGAGTAAAAATAGTTAAGTCTAGACTTAAAAGAGTTGATGGAGGGGGCAGTTCTGATGGGAAGAGGGATGCTGTTCCATAGTCTAGGTACTGCAACCACAAAAGCATGGTCCCTTGACGACATTGAGTGGACTGCCAGTGGAGCTCCGTCATTTGGGGAGGTCACGGAGGGGGGTCCCTCTTGGCTGTATGAATGGTGATCAGACCCCCTGGGTATGATCGGGCAGCACGTTCTCTCCCCCAGCGTTGGTTGTCCATCCGTTAATCACCAGTTCTAATTTCTCGTCCCCCACAGCGATTCTGAATTTCTGTGCGAACAACTACTTGGGTCTCTCCAGCCACCCGGCAGTGGTACAGTCGGGAATCGAAGCCCTCGATCAGTATGGAGCGGGTCTAAGCTCCGTCAGATTCATCTGTGGCACACAGGTTAGTCCATGGGAAGGCTTGGGGTTGGAGCAAGATTACTGGGTGCCACTCTAGAGTCCCAATGTCATCATCAACCCATTGTGGAGAGGATGCTTCCACTAGTGGGAGAGTCTAGGACCAGAGGCCACGGCCTCAGAATAAAAGGACGTACTTTTAGAAAGGAGATGAAGAATGTCTTTAGTGAATCTGTGGAATTCATTGCCACAGACGGCTGTGGAGGCCAAGTCAATGGATTCTTGATTAGTGTGGGTGTCAGGGGCTGGGGAGAAGGCAGGAGAATGGGGTTGAGAGGGAAAGATAGATCAGCCATTATTGAATGGTGGAGTAGACTTGATGGGCCGAATGGCCTAATTCAGCTTCTGTTTTCCCAATTGCAACAAAACCTTTTCACTGTGCATTAGTACAGTAAACTGAACTCGACTCAACTCACAACTACAGTTCTGTTTAGTTTATTGTCACGTGTACCGAGGTACAGTGAAAAGCTTTTGTTGTGTGCTAACCAGTCAGCAGAAAGACAATACATGATTACAATCGAGCCATTTACAGTGTACAGATACAGGATAAAGGGAGTAACGTTTAGTGCAAGGTAAAGCCAGCAAAGTCCGATTAAGGATAGTCTGAGGTCACCAAAGAGGTAGATAGTAGTTCAGCACTGCTCTCTGGTTGTGGTAGGATGATTCAGTTGCCTAATAACAGCTGGTGAACTCACTTATGAACCCAATGAGAGTCTTCTGAGCCATGCGCAATGGGCTGAGTAATGCAAGCTTCTGACCACAGCCCTTGGGGCCCATTGTTGGATGTCATTAGATCAACACCACTCCTCATTCAGTCACCCTCATGCCCCCAACCCTCCAGCTTTCACGCCCTATTCTCTCTTTTGCCTCCATCACGTCTTGGACCCATATCTCTCCTTCTAGTCTCCCTGGTTGTCCCTGCAATCTTCCCAAATTCTCCCTTTCCCTTCCCATCCACCCCAGACCCACACGTCCTGTGGGTCCCCCTGTAACCTCCTTCCACCCTGTACTATTTGCTTCCCCGCCTCCTAACTTCTCCGCCTTCCTCTCCACACTGAATACACGACCCCCTAGTCCATCTTAACCAAGCTGATCTCCCGGTGGCCCAGTACTTCAACTCTCCCTCCCATTCCCAATCTGACCTTTCTGGCCTGGGCCTTCCTCCATTTCCAGAGTGAGGCCCAGCGCAAATTGGAGGAGCAGCACCTCGTATTTCACTTGGGTAGTTTGCAACCCAGCGGTATGAACATTGACTTCTATAACTTCAAGTAACCCTTGCTCTCTCTCTTCATTCCTTGACCCCCCCCCCCCCCCCTTCCCAGTTCTCCCACTGGTCCCACTGTCTCCGCCTACATTCTTTCTTTGTCCCACCCGCTCCCCTGACATCAGTCTGAAGAAGGGTCTCGACCTGAAACGTTGCCTATTCCTTCTCTCCCTAGATGCTGCCTCACCCGCTGAGTTTCTCCAGCATTTTGTGTCTACCCTCTATCCCTGCCTTCCCTCTGTCCCACTTTCAACACAGTATCGATGCTGACCAGTAATGTAAGGCCTTGTGATCCAGACCACAACCTGGGAGGCGAGAGCTTGCTGCTTGAGGAATGTTCGGAGATTTCATCGGAGAGGAATCAAGGTGGATGCTGAGCTAACCTCTCTCCCTGTCTGTGTTTTGTATCCCCAGAACCTGCACAAGAACCTAGAGGCCAAGATTGCTAAATTCCACCAGAGGGAAGATGCCATTCTCTATGCCAGCTGTTTTGATGCCAACACTGGGATTTTTGAGGTGGGCATATGCCGCCCGGCCGAGTATGTTGCTCTCTCTGTTCCTTTAGCTGTGAACTACCTGGTGCGCTGTGGGCTTTATGCTTCAACAGGGTGGTGTTGGGCGGTCAGGGGTCTGATGGGCAAAGCCATGGTCATATTGAATGGCGGTGCAGGCTCAAAGGGCCGAATGGCCTACTGCTGCACCTATTTTCTATGTTTCTATCCACCACTGGGGCTGGAGTTGGTTTCACTTGTGCAAGTTGCATGGACATGTTCAGCTTGGGACGGGGAGGACCTGTCGGGTTTGCGTGTATGTGAAGTGCAACAGCAGTTGGGCAGACAAGCCGACACTGCAAAATAACGTTGTGAATCTGTGGAATTCTCTGCCACAGAAGGCATTGGAGGCCAATTCACTGGATGTTTTCAAGAGAGAGTTAGATATAGCTCTTGGGGCTAACGGAATCAAGGGATATGGGGAAAAAGCAGGAACGGGGTACTGATTGGGGATGATCAGCCATGATCATATTGAATGGCGCTGCTGGCTTGAAGGGCCAAATGGCCTACTCCTGCACCTATTTTCTATGTTTTACAAAGCGTTCGTGCCTGCGTTCAGTTCGCAGGTGCTTGTCTGTAAGGAGTTTGTGCGTTCTCTCTGTGACCACGTGGGTTTCCTCCAGGAGCTCTGGTTTCCCCCCACATTGCAAGGACGTACAGATTTGTAGGTTAATTGGCTTTGGTAAAAAATTGTAAAATGTCCCTAGTGTGGGTCGGATCGTATTAGGGATCACTGGTCGGCATGGACTCGGTGGGCTGAAGGGCCTGTTTCCCCGCTGTATCTCTAAACTAAGCTAAGTTGCGGGGCTGGTGACTCAGTGGGATGTATATACCACCGATCAGCCCCTGTGGGTTCTCCTGTCTTGGGGCAAGGGCCCCACTGGAGCCGTCAGATTCTCACCCACTGTGTTGTGAGGTGATTTGCAGCGTTACGATGTTTGTCTGAGCTCCGTCACCCCTGTGATCAGAAGGCCTGGGTCCCGCTGAAGCAAGCTCCTGACCTGACCCCTTGCCTCCTGCAGGCTCTGCTGACTCCCGAGGATGCCCTTCTCTCCGATGAGCTGAACCACGCGTCGATCATCGACGGGGTCCGGCTGTGCAAGGCCAACAAGTACCGCTACAAACACATGGACCTCGCTGACCTGGAGGCCAAGTTGCAGGAAGCTCAGGTACGGCCCCGGTGCGTTTCTGACCTTGGGTGCTCTCCGTGTGGAGTTTGCACGTTCTTTGATGATGAGGGTGGTCCCATTTACAAATATTTGTAGGTGCTATGAACGAGTGATACAGATCTCAAAGGCAACATTTAAGAAACACTTTGACAGGACATGCATAGGACAGGTTTAGAGGGATAAGGGTCAAACACAGGCAGGTGGGGCTTGTATAGAGGGGACATGTTGATCGGTGTGGGCAAGTTGGGCTGAAGGGCCTGTCTCCTCCCGTTGTGGCCTTGTGCAGCTTGATTACAGACAGTGTGCATCGCGAGCCTCCACCTCACCGAGTCCACGCCAACTATTAACACCAATTCACAGTAATCCCGTGTTCTCCCCACATCCCCATCAACCACACTCCTGCATCCCACCATCCACCCACACTTGGGGCAAATTACAGTGGCCATCTGACCTACTGACCGTGGCAACTTTGAAATCCATGGGAAGAAGGGGAGGGATAAGGGAACTGGTGGGAGGACTGGAGCAGATCGGGCAGGTGGGGAAGGGGAACGAGATTGAGCGGCAGGGGCTGGAGAGGGGGTTGTGTGTGAGTGTACAGGGGTAACGTCCACAATCTGCAGGACTCCACATACACAGCAGCAGAGGCCAGGGTTGAACCAGGGTCTCTGGGAATTGGAGGCAGCAGGTCTACAGGCTGTGCATCTGTTCTCTCCATTGAGCAATCTCTTGGTTGCAGCTTGCACAAGAATTACACAGAAATGGGAAATAGTTGCAGTCGCATCCATCTTGCATAAGCTTTCCTCCCATGCATTGCAACGCAGCCGTCTGGTTTACATGGGTCAACTAACGGTCAGGAACTGAGGACAAAGGATGCAATCTGCAATTTCCAATTCTCCAATCTTTTCCCTCCCTCCCCTCCCCTCCCTCTCTCCCTCTCTCCCTCCCCAGTGTCCCTCAGCATTGAGCATGCTGGTCGGCATAAGCAAGTTGGGGTGTAGAGTATGTTTCCATGCAGTATGACTCTATGCTTGTCCATGTGCATATTAAATATGCTCTGTGCAAGAGACTTTTTGCCTGGTAACTTTGGTCAACCAAAGCTGCTTTCCAGATGATTAAATACCTGTCAAATTGCAGCCATTACTATACAGTAGTCCTTGCTACCAAAAGAGAACAGTTTGTGTTGAGTAACACGCACCAATTGAAGGGGGAGCTGGGTGCAGATGCAGGGAGGGAGGGTGTGGACGGTGTTGGTGTTGCGATGGTTGGCTGTCGCGTGTGTGTGTGTGTGTGGGTCGGGGGGACGTGGGTGGTCTGGTTGGCTTGATCTCCGTAAATCGTCTGGCGTTCACTTCCAGAAGCACAGGATCCGCCTGATTGTCACAGACGGGGTTTTCTCCATGGATGGTGACGTGGCCCCACTGAAAGAGATATGTGACCTGTCGGACAAATACCACGCCCTGGTCTTCATTGACGAATGCCACGCCACCGGCTTCCTGGGACCCAACGGACGGTACGGAGCCAAGCACGGGGTCTGCTCCTCCCCCTCCCCCTCCCCCCAACGTGTGCACGGGTCTGGGGACGAACAGGTGGATAGACAATAGGTGCTGGAATAGGCCATTGGGCCATCTGACCATTTAAGGTGATCATGGCTGAACATCCCCAATCAGTACCCAGTTCCTGCCTTCTCCCCATATCCCCATACTCCGCTATTGTTTAAGACCCCTATCTAGCTCTCTCTTGAAAGCATCCAGAGAACCGGCCTCCACCGCCCTCTGAGGCAGAGAATTCCACAGTTGCTTGTAGAGTGATAGAGGACACGGGAACAGACGGAGCCATGGATTCATACAGCTTGGAAACAGGTCCTTCGGCCCGACTTGCCCACGCCCGCCAACACGTCCCAGTTACACTCCTCCAACTAGCCTGCGTTTGTCCCGTATCCCTCCAAACCTGTCCTATCCATCCTTAAACATTGGGATAGTCCCCGCCTCAACGACCTCCTCTGGCAGCTCGTTCCATACACCCGCCACCCTTTGTGTGAAAAGGTTACCCCTCACCGATAATGGCTGATCTATCTTTCCCTCTCAACCCCATTCTCCTGCCTTCTCCCCATCACCCCTGACACCCGTACTAATCAAGAATCTGTCAATCTCCAACTTAAAAAATATACACTGACTTGGCCTCCGCAGCCGTCTGTGGCAATGAGTTCCAATGTGGGGCTGTAAAATAGTAAAAAGCAGTGTGACTGAGTGAAATGCTGTTCCTTTCTCTGGGACAGGGGCACAGATGAGCTGCTGGGAGTGATGGACCGAGTCCACATTGTCAACTCCACTCTGGGGAAGGCGTTGGGTGGAGCAGCAGGTGAGGCTCTGGGGCCGGGGCAGGATGCGTTGGAGATTGGTTACTTTGTGCCTGAAGACGGGTCCCAACCCGAAACGTTGCCTGACCCACTGAGTTACTCCAGCATTTTGTGTCTATCTTTGGATAGACCACACGTGGAGTTCTGCCTCATGTCCTAGATGTGCAGAAAAAGATAATAGAGAGGCTTTGTCAGGATTTAGTCATATACGTTCGAGGGACATAATTAGGCCATTCGCCCCATTAAGTCTACTCTGCCATTCAATCGTGGCTGATCTATCCTTCCCTCTCAACCCCATTCTGGCTTCACCCCGTAACCTTCGACACCCGCACTAAACAAGAATGTGTCGATCTCCGCCTTAAAAAATATCCATTGACTTGGTCTCCACAGCCATTTGTGGCAGTGAATTCCACAGACATATTATGCCCTGACTAAAGTGACTGGTAGTGGCTCTAAACCTATTGGTATTAATCATTGGAATTAATCTGAAGCTCTGTCTGATCAGCAAGGAGTGGATCAGGATTTCAAGATGGAGTCTGGGGGGGGGGGGGGGGGGGGGGGGGGGGGGGGTGGGGTGAGGAAATAAGTAATTAGTCACCAATCCAATATTGAGTTCAGGAGAGACTTCTCAATGCACAAAGTGGGGCATAATAGAGTAATAGACCTTTGGCCCAACTTGCCCGCACTGGCCATATGCCCCACCTACGCTGCACATTGCTCAATGGTTCCTCTATCTTCACGTATACAGAGATACAGTAAAGTGTTTGCTCTGCATGCTATCCATCAAATCATACCACACACGAGCACAATAGGTGAACATTGAAACAGAAAATAGGTGCAGGAGGAGGCCATTTGGCCCTTCGAGCCTGCACCACCATTCATTACGATCATGGCTGATCATCCACAATCAGTAATCCGTGCTCCCCATATCCCTTGACTCCACTAGCCCCTAGAACTCTATCTAACTCTCTCTTAAATCCATCCAGTGAATTGGCCTCCACTGCCCTCTGTGGCAGAGAATTCCACAAATTCACAACTCTGGGTGAAAAAGTTTTTTCTCATCTCAGTTTTAAATGGCCTCCCCTTTATTCTCTGTGGCCCCTGGTTCTGGATTCCCTCCATCATTGGAACATTTTTCCTGCATCTTGCTTGTCCAGTCCTTTTATAATTCAGTTAATATAGATCAGTCTGAAGAAGGGTTTCGGAGCCTATTTCCTTCGCTCCATAGATGCTGCTGCACCCGCTGAGTTTCTCCAGCACTTTTGTCTACCTTTTATAATTTCATGTGTTTCTATAAGATATCCTCTCATCCTTCTAAATTCCAGTGAATTCAAGACCAGATTTTTTCCAATCTTTCCTCATGACAGTCGATCCATTTCGAGTTGCGACCCTTTGGGTCTCGACCCGAAACGTCATCCATTCCTTCTCTCCATAGATGCTGCCTCACCCGTTGAGTTACTCCAACATTTAGTGACTCCCTTCGATTTTATCTAGTATCTGCAGTTCTTTCTCACCCAAGGGGTGGAGTGCCCGTTTCCTGTGGCTGCACCATTACCGGAGTCATTGACATGCGTTTGTTTACCAGGTGGCTACACCACGGGACCCAAGGCAGTGGTGGACCTTCTGCGGCAGCGCTCCCGTCCCTACCTCTTCTCCAACACGCTGCCCCCTCCCGTGGTCGGATGTGCCTCCAAAGCCCTGGACCTCTTGATGGACAACAATGATATTGCCCACACTATGGCATCCAAGGTCAACCGGTAGGTCGGTCTTTTTCTTGTCAAAAATTCAGCGCGGAAACAGGCCCGTGTCTGCGTCGACCAGTACATAACTCGCACGCCAGGGGCCGTTTTACAGAAGCCGATTATCCCACAAGGCTTTGGATTGTGGGGGGAAACCGGAGCACCCGGAGAAAACCCACGCAGTCACGGGGAGAACGTACAAACTCCGTACAGGCAGCACCCGTAGTCGGGATCAAACCCGGGTCTCCGGCGCTGTGGGGCAGCAACTCTACCGCTATGCAACTGTGCCGTGGCAGACAACCTTCTCCCAGAAGGCAATTTTCTGCCCTGGGTATCGTTCACTTGCCATCTCCCTTCAACTTCTCATCAATCAGTGGAGGGGAGGATGGAGGCAAAAAGGGATGGGCACAGTAGCTGGGCAAAAAGCGTTATGGGGAATGAAGGAGTGGGTGTCGGGGATGGCAGGCAAGGTGGGCTCGGGGGAGGATGAGGAGGGGAAGAGTCCCAGGGAGATTGGAAGGGGGTAGAGGTTGCGGTGTTACTGGGGGCCCCAGAAGTCACACTTGTGTTGGCAGGAATGTGAAAGACCCGGGTAGAGTGTATGTTTCCACTAGTGGGAGATTCTAGGACCCATGGAAAGGAGGCGAGGGGGAATTTCATATCAGAGGGTGGTGATTCTGCGGAATTCATTGCCACAGGCGGCTCTGCAGGCCGTCATTGGGTATATTTAAAGTACAGATGGACAGATTCCTGATCCTTACGCATGCCGGGGAGAAGGGTTATGGGGAGAAGGCAGGAGACTGGGGTTGAGAGGGACAGATAGATCAGCCGCGATTGAATGGCGGAGTAGACTTGATGTTTTGAATGGCCCAATTTTGCTCCTCTTATTTATAAAGATATGAATGTTTCTAATTTTTTAAGAAGGAACTGCAGATGCTGGAAAAATCGAAGGTAGATAAAAATGCTGGAGAAACTCAGCGGGTGAGGCAGCATCTATGGAGCGAAGGAAATAGGTGACGTTTCGGGTCTCGACCCACAGATGCTGCCTCACCCGCTGAGTTTCTCCAGAATTTTTGTCTACCTTTGAATGTTTCTAATTGGACTCTTTGCTGTTTTGTGCAGGTTCCGCAGTCAGATGACGGCTGCAGGATTCTCCATCGGTGGCATGGACCACCCCATCTGCCCGGTGATGTTGGGCGATGCCCGGCTGGCATCCGCTATGGCTGAGGACATGTTGCAACGAGGTGAGGGGGCGGGGCAGGGCAGGAGTCGAGCTAGTCAGCCCAGGGCGGGCGCAGTGCGGCGCTGCCTTTCACCGCAGCCCTTGCTGTTCCCGTCCGCTAGTTCCTGGCTGAGTCTGTGGCCCAGACCAGTGTCCTTTCTGTCTGAAGGTTCCCAGAGGTCCTCTGCCCCTTGTTGAACTGTCCAAGGTGGCAACTGGTGTTCCTCTGCCGTCCACGGAGCTGCCGACACCGAGACATGGGAGCGATACGAGGCCACTCTGCCCCTCTAGCCTACCCCACCATTCAACGCAATCATCACTACTCTAACCAAGGCCCAATTCCTCTTGTGCCAGGACCCCTGGTTCTAAATACGTGCTTTCAAAAATGTATCTACCTCGTAGGAACTGCAGATGCTGGAAAATCGAAGGTAGACAAAAATGCTGGAGAAACTCAGCAGGTGCAGCAGCATCTATGGAGCGAAGGAAATAGGCAACGTTTCGGGTCTGAAGAAGGGTTACGGCCTGAAACGTAGCCTATTTCCTTCGCTCCATAGATGCTGCCTCATCCGCTGAGTTTATCCTGCATTTTGGTCTACCTACAATGTATCTACCACTTCTTGTACCACCCTCTCCACATCCACCCTATCCAGACCTTTCACTATTCGGTAAGTTTCATTGATGCGTTTCCCCCTCATTCTTCCAAACTCCAGCGAGTGCCGTCCCCGTGCCGTCAAACGCTCATCGTGCGTGCGTGCGTTAACCCTTTCATTCCTGTAGCGTGCGGCCTAGATGGGGAGCGCTCTGTAACTGCCTTCGTGGGACACAATGTTCCCATCCGCTAGTTCCTCGGGCGGTCACGGTGGCGCAGCGGTAGAGTCGCTGCCTTACAGCGAATGCAGCGCCGGAGACCCGGGTTCCATCCCGACTACGGGCGCTGCCTGTGCGGAGTTTGTACGTTCTCTCCCCGTGACCCGCGTGGGATTTCTCCGAGATCTTCAGTTTCCTCCCACACTCCAAAGACGTGCAGGTTTGTAGGTTAATTGGCTTGGTGTAAAATGTAAAAATTGTCCCTAGTGGGTGTGGGATAGTGTTAATGGCGGGGATCGCTGGTCAGTGAGGAGGTGCCTGGGGGAAGTTCACTGTGATGGATGTTTATGTTCAATTTAGTTTTGTTTGGTCTTTATTGTTATGTGTGTATGGTAACGACATTTCTTTGAATAACCATATAACAAAAATTGTCCGGAGTGGGTGTGGGATAGTGTTGGTGTGCGGGGATCGCTGGTGGCGCGGACCCGAAGGGCCGGTTTCCGCGCTGTATCTCCGCAGCCAGCGTCTAACCCGCCGCCCCTGTTCTTCCCTCAGGAATCTACGTGATCGGCTTCAGTTTTCCCGTCGTTCCCAAGGGCAAAGCCCGGATCCGTGTGCAGATCTCGGCCTCCCACAGCGACCAGGACATCAACCGGTGTGTGCAAGCCTTCCTGGAGGTTGGCCGCAAGCACGGGGTCATTCCTTGACGGACGTCCAAAGCTCAAAGAGCAGCTGATTTTATCTGTCTGTGTGTGTCTGTGTGTGTGTGTGTGTGTGTGTGTGTCGTGTCGTGTCGTGAAGGACATCGATGACACAAAGTATATTTCCACTCCAAAACAATTATGAATGTTGCTTTCTGGGCAAACTAATTTAATCAGGGTTCCAATGTGAATTTTGTGCCTTTTTCTGGAAAGCATATGCCAGACTTGTGAGAAACAAGTTACTGTTGGATTGCACTTATAAAATGGAATATTGCAGCTAATCTGTGGACTGCTTCTGATTCAATTCCATTCACTTCATCGTTTAAATCTATTATTTCCATCAGCAGGGGATGGGGCAACTAGAGATGAAATAACTGCCAACGTTTCTAGGGGGGAGCTGGTGAGGCTGGAAAATCGAAGGTAGACAAAAGTGCTGGAGAAACTCAGCGGGTGCAGCAGCATCTATGGAGCGAAGGAAATAGGCAATGTTTCGGGACGAAACGTTGCCTATTTCCTTCGCTCCATAGATGCTGCTGCACCCGCTGAGTTTCTCCAGCACTTTTGTCTACCTTCAAGTTATTGTGTGTCTTGTTGCTTTTTTGGTATGACTGTATGGCAAATCAAATTCTTTGTATGGTTTTTACACACTTGGCTAATGAATTAATTACAATTACAATTCCAAACCTTAAACAAAGGTCGTTCAAAGATCTCCAATGAGGTAGATGGGAGGTCGGGACCGCACTCTAGCTGATTCCCGGGATGGCGGGACTGTCGTATGCTGAGAGAATGGATCGGCTGGGCTTGTACACTCTGGAGTTTAGAAGGATAAGAGGGATTCTTAATAGTATAATAATAATAATAATATTAATAAGTTTATTTATATAGCACATTTATAGTCAATTTTCATTGACCCCAAAGTGCTTTACATAATTTAAAAATCAGTTCCATACAAAGCATAAAGATGGGTTAACAAAATAATAAATGCATAAACAGGACGCAACATGTAACATAAACATCCACCACAGCATTCATCACTGTGGGTTTCGGCACAAAAAATTTTGGCCGTCCTTCGCCATCCCCCCCCCCCCCCCCCCCGCGTGGACAAGACCAGAGTCCAGTCCAGGATCGGTCCTTCCTCACCGGAGACCGCGGCTTCAAGATTGTGTAGGCCGCAGGCCGGCGGTTGAGATTTAAAGGGGCCGCCGCAGCCAGAAGCACCGTAGACTGCAGGGCCGGCATTCGAAGCTCCCCTCCAGGGGTGATGGTAAGTCCATGCCGGGCCCGCTGTGGAAGTTATCCGCGGGCCGGCAATGGCGGCTTCTTCTTCCCCCGGGTCCCCCACGAGGGATCCCGGGCTGTAGACGCCGCAGCAGCTGGAACTCTGCAGACCGCGGCTTCAGGCTGCAATTTCAGGCTGCCGGCTGCCCTGGGCCAGCGAAACGGAGCACTACCCTCCGGCGAGCCCCAGCGACGGCTCACCCGCTCCACGCCGAGTCCACGCTGCGCCTGCCGCTGAAGCCCCGGGCACGTCTCCGGGAAAGACCTCGCCGATCCTTGATGGTAGGCCACGGGGGAGGCAACCTGGAAAAAGTCGCCTCTCCATGGAGGAGGCGACCGAAGCGGTTTCCCTCTTACACCACCCACACAAAACACAAAACCCCCCACTAAATACACACTTTAAAACATACTAAAAATAAAAAATAAAATTGAAAGGCTGACGCGCTGCTGCCATGGCTGCCGCCAGAACAGCGCCCCCTTCCCCAATCTTATTGAAACGTATAAGATTATTAAGGGATTGGACACACTAGAGGCAGGGATCAACAACCAGTCTCACCCCAGTCCCTCACTCTTCCATCAGGCAAGTGGTGCAGAAAATGCACACCTCCAGAATCAGGGACAGTTTCTTCCTAGATGCTACAGTCCTCTCATCAATAGACAATAGGTGCAGAAGTAGGCCATTCGGCCCTTCGAGCCAGCACCGCCATTCAATGTGATCATGGCTGATCATCCCCATTCAGTACCCCGTTCCTGCCTTCTCCCCATATCCCCTGACTCCGCTATCTTTAAGAGCCCTATTTATTTCCTTAGATGTTGCCTCACCCGTTGAGTTTCTCCAGCGTTTTTGTCTACCTTCGAATTTCCTTCTTAAACTAAATGCATAGTCTTTTCTTTGACTGGAGCGCACATAACAAAAGCTTTTCATGGTACCTTGTTACATCTGACAATAATAATGAACTCAATGAAAGTGGATGTGGCGGTGGTAAACTCAGTGTGAAGCTGTTGCTGCCTTGGTGATGCACAATCATTTCATGAACAGCCTTGAGCTAGATAATTTTTTCACTCTATTCATCACTCTGGGAGGTGTGGAGGAAGTGCCAAGTCTGTACTGGTAAAAGAATGAAGACGTGACTCACTGCTGCATTCTTTTCACCTTTTACAATTGTAGCCTTGTGGTAGCGTTTTATTTATGAAGTCTATAGGAAAACATCGTCAAGCACAGCTTATATTGGCAAAGAGCTTAACACACTTTTTATTCAAATCTTTTGGTTATTTGATATTGGTTTCTGTGTTGCGGGAGGTCCTTGAATGTCCCCTGGTGTTGCTGCGGTGAATAGTGGCAAGGTGTGCCGAATCTTTCGTGGCTTTCGGAGAGTTTGGGCCTAATTGAAGCCCCGCGGACCGAGTGTCAGAGGTTCGGTGACGTTGAGTCTGTACAACAGACAAAACGTCACGGTGGCGCAGCGGTAGAGTCACTGCTTAACAGCGAATGCAGCGCTGGAGACCCGGGTTCGATCCCGACTACGGGTGCTATGCACGTTCTCCTCATGACCTGCGTGGGTTTTCTCCGAGATCTTTGGTTTCTTCCCACACTCCAAAGACGTGCAGGTTTGTAGGTTAATTGGCTTGGTGTAAAATGTAAAAATTATCCCTAGTGGGTGTAGGATAGTGTTAATGGCGGGGATCGCTGGTCAGTGAGGAGGTGCCTGGGGGAGGTTCACTGTGATGGATGTTTATGTTCAATTTAGTTTTGTTTGGTCTTTATTGTTATGTGTGTATGGTAACGGCATTTCTTTGAATAACCATATAACAATTACAGCACGGAAACAGGCCATCTCGGCCCTACAAGTCCGTGCCGAACAATTTTTTTTTTTTCCCCTTAGTCCCACCTGCCTGCACTCATACCATAACCCTCCATTCCCTTCTCATCCATATGCCTATCCAATTTATTTTTAAATGATACCAATGAACCTGCCTCCACCACTTCCACTGGAAGCTCATTCCACACCGCCACCACTCTCTGAATGAAAAATAAATTCAATTCAATTCAATCCAAGTTGAGACACTTCTTCAGACTCGTGTACGGTTTGACTCGTAGAGTACGATTCTCATGTACAGCATAATTTTCCAAGATGGCTGACAAAATAAAAATGTTCACTGTAGCTCAGTACAAGGGACAATAACCAGCCCAGGCTCCATTTCCACTGTTTGGCCAAATGCAGAAGCCAAAAGTGAGCCGAGCACCAGTCATTAACACATCCACTGTCCTCTAGATGGAGCAGTGCTGGGCTGGGGAGATGGTCAGGATGCACTTCGCACCTGACCCCAGCTTGACAACTTTGTTTCTTTATATACCCCAGCTTCACATCAGGGGGGAGGTTGTTGTGTGGACAGTGATTGCATTGGAGGCGGATTTGCAAGAGCTGCACCAGAGTGCTTCAGTTATGTCACATTAGTTGAATCATTCAGCTGGCATTGAAGGTGAGTGCAGAGAATATTTACGAGGATGTTGCCAGGACTCGAGAGCCTGAGCTACAGGGAGAGGTTGGGCAGGCTAGCACTTTATACCTCAGAGAGCAGGAGGATAAGGGGTGACCTTATAGAGGTGCTCAAAATCACAAGGGAGACAGGTAGGGTGAAGGCACAGAGTCTTGTACCCAGAGTAGGGGGATCAAGAGGTCATAGGATTAAGGTGAGGAGGAAAGATTTAATAGCAACATGAGGGGCAAGATTTTCACCAGAGGGAGGGGGTAGAAAGGGGGGGGGGAAGAAAGAGGGGGGGGGAGAAAGTGAGGGAGTTGTTGTGAGGGGGGGGGAATGGGGAGGGGGGGGGGGAGAGGAGAGAGGGGGGGGGGTTGAGAGAGAGAGGGAGGGATGGAGAGAGAGAGAAACTTGGGGAGAGAGTTTTTGCAACAGGTCCTGTCGAGGGAGCTCCATGTCATGTTGTCTGCAACCCATCCGTGACCAGGCGCGGACATGCTGTCAGCCTTCTGATTTTCTCTGAGTGAAGAGGTGGCAGCCAGTGAGCCGCTCTCCAGTGTGAGGTGAGAGTTGTCTCCGTGCTGTGTTTACTAAATGTTGCAAACGCACCTTCCCCTGTTCACCAGACACTAACCCCTTCCTGTCTGAAGAAGGGTTTCGGCCCGAAACGTTGCCTATTTCCTTCGCTCCATAGATGCTGCTGCACCCGCTGAGTTTCTCCAGCTTTTTTGTGTACCTTCCATTCTCCAGCATCTGCAGTTCCTTCTTAAACACTGACCCCTTCCTGTTCCACAGACATTAACCTTTCCCGAGTCCAGAACCAGGGGCACACACAGTTTAAGAATAAGGAGTAAGCCATTTAGAACGGAGACGAGGAAACACTTTTTCCTCAGAGAGTGGTGAGTCTGTGGAATTCTCTGCCTCAGAGGGAGGTGGAGGCAGGTTCTCTGGATGCTTTCAAGAGAGAGCTAGATAGGGCTCTTAAAGATGGCGGAGTCAGGGGATATGGGGAGAAGGCAGGAACGGGGTACTGATTGGGGATGATCAGCCATGATCACATTGAATGGCCGTGCTGGCTCAAAGGGCCAAATGGCCTACTCCTGCACCTATTGTCTATTGTCCCAAAGATGGATTCAAAATGCTGGAGTAACTCATCGGGTCAGGCAGCATCTCTGGAGAGAAGGTTTGGGTGATGTTTTCGGTCGAGACCCTCCTTCAGTCACCCATTCCTTCTCTCCAGCGATGCTGCTTGTCCTGCTGAGTTACTCCAGCTTTTTGCACCTATCTTCGGGTTAAACCAGCATCTGCAGTTCCTTCGTACACAATGAACGAGGGGCTCACCCTCACGCCTGCTTGCTGAGCTTTTACTCGCTAGGCAGGGTTGGGATCATTGGTGAGGATCACACACAATCTCATATCTTCTTGGTCATGTCAGTGTTTTTACTGAGGGCCAGATTCACAGGGGCTCGGCAGCTAATGAAGTAACTGCATGGAGTATCAGTGGAGGTGCACGAGCAGCTTCTTGTGCGAGCCTTGATTTAATGTTCATGCAGCCCATGACTGAGGCAATGGATATTGATTTTAGACTCGAAAATTAAACCAGAAATGAACAAGAAATTAAACAAGTTCAGTTCGATAAATCTCCCGCGGTCATCAGCGTGCAGGAATTGATTTTGTTCTTAGGTGTTATTCATCAGCATGTTAACCCACTCACACACACACTCACACTCACACACACACTCGGGGGCACACACACACACACACACACACACACACACACACACTCAGGCACACACACACTCGGGCACACACACACACACACACACACATACACTCGGGCACACACACACACACACACACTCACACACACACGCTTACACATACAAGTGTCTCCCAGATGTACACATGAGTATTGTATACTGGAAGGTGTGTACATGAGCAGA
Source organism: Leucoraja erinaceus (assembly GCF_028641065.1). Taxonomy (NCBI): domain Eukaryota; kingdom Metazoa; phylum Chordata; class Chondrichthyes; order Rajiformes; family Rajidae; genus Leucoraja; species Leucoraja erinaceus. The sequence continues at coordinate 7,557,344 of NC_073413.1, read as the reverse complement.
GGAACCCAGAGCAGTCAGTGGTGGGTCATCTGTGGCTAATTGGTTGGCCAAGATTTCAACATTTGGAGCAACCAAACAAGGACATTTGTTTGTTCCGTTTGAAGAAGGGTCTCGACCCGAAACGTCACCCGTTCCTCACAGGGAGATGCTGCTTGTCCCACTGAGTTACTCTAGCATTTTGTGTGGTCTACCTGCTATTTAGTAAGGTCTGGTCACACAAACAAGGAAAGAGACGTAGACTGGGCGATCGTTTCGCTGAACACCTTCGCTCAGTCCACCTGAACCTACCTGATCTCCCGGTTGCCAAACACTTTAATTCTCCTTCCCATTCCCGCACAGACTTTCTGTCCGAGGCCTCCTCCATTGGCAGAGGGAGACTAAACGCAAATTGGAGAAACAGCATCTCATATTTCACCTGGGCAGCTCACACCCCAGTGGTATGAATATTGATTTCTCCAACTTCAGGCATTCCCTCTCTCTCTATCTCTCCCCCACCCAAGTCTCACCGGCTTCTCATTTTCACCCAACAAACAGCTACCAACGTGTTTAAGAGGGAACTGCAGATGCTGGAGAATCAAAGGTTACACAAAAAAGCTGGAGAAACTCAGCGGGTGCAGCAGCATCATAGATGCTGCTGCACCCGCTGAGTTTCTCCAGCTTTTTTGTGTAACCAACAGCTACCAACGGCCTGTTTCCCTTATATCTCTCGTTTCCCTTATCCCTAACCAGTCTGAAGAAGGGTCTCAACCCGAAACGTCACCCATTCCTTCTCTCCAGAGACACTGCCTGTCCCGCTGAGTTACTCCAGCATTTTGTGTCCGTCTTCAGTTTAAACCAGCATCTGCAGTTCCCTCCCACACAAAGAATTGTATCCTTGTGTTGGTTCACATGTTTGATCAATGATGTTTTATCATTAATGTCTTATTATTATTAATGTTTAGTGTTTTCTGAGTCAATCGTAACTGTCACTGTATGTCATGTTGTTACTTGTGGGCGGAGCATCAAGGCAAATTCCTTGTATGTGAATACTTGGCCAATAAACGTAAGGGCCTGTCCGACCAGCATGCGTCTAGCGCGAACAAACGTGGTCGCTTGTGGCTTACAGCCTCGCGGGGATGGTCCCACTTCGATCGGCGGAGGCGTATGGAGTTGTGCGGGGCTGGTCCCGACACCGCACGGGGCTCCAAAGATCTTGCACTGTCCGAAAATCCCACGTGACAACGGCCTGTCGGCCCGCCTCCCGTATGTCACGCCCGTGGCGTTGCGTGATGACATCACCGCCCGACGCCGTGCGACATCCAGATTCAGTCGGCCAGCCTTCTGAACAGCTGATTGGTGAGTATGATGTTGTGACCAGCCCCACACAACTCCAGCCGCCTCCGCGGCTCGAATTGGGACCGGACCCGCGAGGCCGTACGCCTCAAGCCACCACGTTTGGTCGCGCTAGACGCATGCAATCACATGCTGGTGGGACAGGCCCTTTACTTACTTACTTGCTTGCTTGCTTACAATGGTTGAATGGCTCTTGCTTGGCTCCCACCAGCCCTGGAGACAACGACAGTCTGAGTTTTCACTCAATGCCTTGTGAACAATTTTAAAATACACGATGTTTTAAAAATCTAACAAGCGTATGAAAAATGTACATTCATTTGCATTATTTACATTTTTAAATAGTCTTTCCTTACTCCCTATGATCGCTTGCGTCTACATTTATTCTTCACTAAATTATCGGCCAGTATTTGTTCAGAGATGGAACGGCGTTCCTTCCACCGCCCGCTCGTCAGAATAAATTGGAAAGATATTTTCTATTCTCAAGGGCCCTTGTAGCTTTGAATCATTCCCTTTTATTTCTTGTAGTCCTGACCGGAATATAATTTTCCCAGCAGAGTCAGTTTACCAGAAGCGATGTCCAATGTTTATGATGCAGGGAACGTTTTCCTAAAGAATATTTCAGGTTTGCTGGGAATGTTTAGCCCTTCGGCCCAACATGTCCCAGCTACACTAGTCCCACCTGCCTGCGTTTGGTCCATATCCCTCCAAACCTGTCCTATCCATGTACCTGTCTAACTGTTGCTGAAATGTTTGGAGAGTCCCAGCCTCAACTACCTCCTCTGGCAGCTTGTTCCACACACCCACCACCCTTTGTGTGAAAAGGTCACCCCTCAGATTCCTGTTAAATTTTTTCCCCTTCACCTTGAACCTATGTCCTCTGGTCCTCGATTCCCCTACTCTGGATGTGAATTTCTGAATGTGTATTAAGATTCTGTGTAATTACACCCTTGAGGGAGGAGCAGCTTCTAACTTGCCCCATCCTTGATAACATTGCAAGCCAGGCTGAAGGGGAGCCATCGTTGACTCCATAGGTTTACAAAAGCTAGCAGCTATACAGCATTGGAGCAGAATTAGGCCATTCGTCCCATCGAGTCTGCTCCGCCATCCATTCGTGGCTGATCTATTTTTCCCTCTCAACCCAAAGCACCTGGGTGTAGAATAGTGTAATGCCCCTGTCCCACTTAGGAAACCTGAACGGAAACCTCTGGAGACTTTGCGCCCCACCCAAGGTTTCCGTGCGGTTCCCGGAGGTTTTCGTCAGTCTCCCTACCTGTTTCCACTACCTGCAACCCACCTGCAACCTCCGGGAACCACACGGAAACCTTGGGTGGGGCGCAAAGTCTCCAGAGGTTTCCGTTCAGGTTTCCTAAGTGGGACAGGGGCATTAGTGTGCGGGGATCGCTGGTCAGCGCGGACTCGGTGGGCCAAAGGGACTGTTTCCGCGCTGTATCTCTGAAGTAAACTTCTTCTTGCATATGGCGTGCACAGCCTAAAGTTGTAGGACAACTTGTTCTATTTGATCTTATTTGATTGTGCACGCCGGGTTGATTGCATTCGTTGAAACAGGGCGGACCATGTGAAGTTTGCAATCTTCCCACCCCTAAACTAAACTAAAAACTAAAAACTAAAGCTCAGGAAGGCTAAACTAAACTAAGATGTATCCAGTTGGTCTGCTGCAGCTTGATATCCATCTTTGCCACTCTGGCATGCTGTGCTGCATTGGGATCTCCACAGGAAGGTCAAGGCACTGATGCCAGGACTGGAGAAATATTCTTGTTCAATTGCAGATCAATGTGCACTTGTTTCCTTACACAATCAACATTCATCTTGGCTGCGGGAACTGCAGAAAACCTGCTATGTTATCGATCAAAGAATGGGTCGACTGGGCTTGTGTTCACTGGAATTTAGAAGGATGAGAGGATATCTTATAGAAACATTGAAAAATTCTTAAGGGATTGGACAGGCTAGATGTGCGAAAAATGTTGGGGGAGTCCAGAACCAGGGGTCACAGTTGGAGAATAAGGGGTCGGCCATTTGGGACTGAGATGAGGAAAAGCTTTTTCACCCAGAGAGTTAGGAATCTGTGGAATTCTCTGCCACAGAAGGCAATGGAGGCTGATTCACTGGATGTTTTCAACAGAGAGTTAGATGTAGCTCTTCGGGCTAATGGAATCAAGGGATATGGGGAGAAGGCAGGAACGGGGTACTGATTCTGGATGATCAGCCATGATCATATTGAATGGCGGTGCTGTATCGAAGGGCCGAATGGTCGACTACTGCACCTAGTTTCTATGTTTCTATGGCCTGTTATGTTCGCAGTTTAGTCACCAACAGTCAGCTGTTGATGGTGTTCATCACTTAAGCTCCCGGTAAACATATCCTCGTGTGTTTGTGACTCCCAGTCTCTGGCACAGCCTTGCATTCATTTCATTGTTGTTACTGCTTCCAATTCTCTACAACTCCCTCTCCCTCTCACAATGCAATCTGGCAAGCATATATAATGCTGGACACAAGGATTTGCAGATGTAGTTTTGCAGAAAACGTGCTGGATTAACTTCAGGCAGCATCTCCGGAGAATTTGTGGGGGGGGGGAGGGGGAGCTCTGGGTGATGAAAGTTCTCCTCATCTCTGCCTTGAATGACTGGGCCCTTACATAGAAAATTAGAAAATAGGTGCAGGGCGAGGCCATTCGGCCCTTCGAGCCAGCACCACCATTCATTGTGATCATGGCTGAGACACCGGTGGTCAGAGGGAGATGGAGAGATGCAGGGAAGAGAAAACATACAGACGGAGAAAGAGTGAGAGAGACAGAGAGAGAGAGAGAGAGAGGTAGAGAGAGAGGTTGAGAGAGGTTGAGAGGGAGAGAGATGAGAGAGTGAGAGGGAGAGAGAGAGAGAGAGAGGGAGAGGTTTCTCTTATAGAACTTACAAAATTCTTAAGGGGTTGGACAGGCTAGATGCAGGAAGATTGTTCCCGATGTTGGGGAAGTCCAGACAAGGGGACAGCTTAAGGAAAAGGGAAATCCTTTAAAAACCGAGATGAGGAGAACTTTTTTCACACAGAGAGTGGTGAAGAGAGAGGGTAGTTGAGGCCAGAATGGGGGGGGAGTTAGAGTGGCCCTTGTGGAGGGGATCAGAGGGATGGAGAGAAGGCTGTACAGGATACTGAGTTGGATGATCAGCCAGATCATATTAAATGGCGGTGCAGGCTTGAAGGGCCGAATGGCCTACTCCTGCACCTAATTTCTATGTTTCTATGTTTCTAGGAGAGAAAAAAGGGTGAGGAGAGAGAGGGGAGAGAGAAAATGAGAATGGGGGGGAAAGAGGGAGATGGGAGAGATAAACTGAGATGGAGAAAGACAGGTAGAGGGGAGAGCAAGGGAACGAGGGGTTGGGAGGTGGAGGGATGGGGAGAGGAAATGGAGAGGGGAGGAGAAAGAGAGGGGGGGGGTAGCGAGAATGGATTAATGTGCAAGGGAAACAATGCCGCAGGTATGTTGTGTGAACAAATGAACAAGGATTTAATAATTCATCTGAAGAAGGCATCTCCTGTGCACCGGGTTCACCTCAGTGCTCAGATGAATCAGAATGAAATATTAACGTCATGCATCATAGAAACTGGTCCTTCGGCCCGTCATGTCCATGCTGACCCTGATGCCAAAAATACCAAAAAATAACCCATCACTGACACAGTGCACTGTCACCAAATGTTTATTTTCACACTTTCACCAAATGCTACAGCTTTCTTTGTAGAAGACAGACACAAAAAGCTGGAGTAACTCAGCGGGACAGGCAGCATCTCTGGAGAGAAGGAATGGGTGGCGTTTCGAGTCGAGACCCTTTTTCAGACCATATTAGAATTTGCAAGTAGACAAAAATGCTGGAGAAACTCAGCGGGTGCGGCAGCATCTATGGAGCGAAGGAAATAGGCAACGTTTCGGGCCGAGACCCTTGTTCAGACTGTCTTTAAAGATGCAGGAGTAAAGCCGTGGATGTTTTCAAGGTATCACAGGAACCAAGACAGTGTACATAGAAACATAGAAACATAGAAACATAGAAAATAGGTGCAGGAGTAGGCCATTCGGCCCTTCGAGCCTGCACCGCCATTCAATATGATCATGGCTGATCATCCAACACAGTATCCCATCACTGCCTTCTCTCCATACCCCCTGATCCCTTTAGCCACAAGGGCCACATCTAACTCCCTCTTAAATATAGCCAATGAACTGTGGCCTCAACTACCTTCTGTGGCAGAGAATTCCACAGATTCACCACTCTCTGTGTAAAAAATGATTTTCTCATCTCGGTCCTAAAAGACTTCCCTCTTATCCTTAAACTGTGACCCCTAGTTCTGGACTTCCCCAACATCGGGAATAATCTTCCTGCATCTAGCCTGTCCAACCCGTTAAGAATTTTGTAAGTTTCTATAAGATCCCCCCTCGATGGTGTACAGAGGGAGACAAGCCCATTTTAACAGTCCCAGGCAAACCGGAAATCTGTGTTTTCCCAAATCTCACCCCAGGCCAGAGCTGCGTAACACTCGACTAATTCAACAGAAACATTTATTTCTGAAGCAGCTAACGGAATCAAATCGGTCAAATACTCCCTACTTCCACTACAATACATAAAGCTGCTTGAAGCTAACACACTCACAACTAGTCTGCAACCTGCTGAATAATATGAAGCTGGGGAAAAGTGTCGGGAAGTCTTGTTAGTTAGTGTCAATGGTGTGACTTTCTCCCCGTTTGATTCCATCCTTGTCGTGGTCGGGGAGCTTGTGTGTCTCAGTCACCCCTAGAGCAATGCCACGCCACATTAGAATTTGAAGGTAGACAAAAATGCTGGAGAAACTCAGCGGGTGCGGCAGCATCTATGGAGCGAAGGAAATAGACAACGAAATAGGCTCTCCTGTTAGGGTCTCCCATGCTGGGCAGGTCGAAGGGTAGAGGCGAGATGAAGAGTGGTCATCTCGGACATGTCGGTGGAGGCAGGCTGGAGTCCAGTCACGGTGTTGGCCACATGCAGGACGTGCACTGGTCCTCCAGGTTGGAGGTTGAGCACAGGGCTAACAACCCTGTCTCGTAAAACAAATATGTTACGGAAACAGCAACTGAAGGAACCAACACCACTGAGTGGAGGACCTCTACATGCCAGGAGGCAGAGTAGGCAGTAAGGAAGTAAGTATCAAAGACTATGCATGTCCCGAATTGACCAAGTGGCAAGATGGTTAATGACAACTGCATGATTAGAAATGCAAATTACATGAGTTCTTCAGTTAGACAATAGACAATAGGTGCAGGAGTAGGCCATTTGGCCCTTCGAGCCAGCACCGCCATTCAATGTGATGTTGACCTTCAAACCAAAGTGCCTTTTCACACAGTGGAAACCCGTTGTAATCAGATGGCTCCATCAAAATTTGCTCCTACTCCAAATCCAACGCTACCGAAGGAAATCAGTGAACGTGCCAGAGATACGGTGAGAACAACACTCCTCTCGGATTTGCATTTGCTTCCTGGCCGATGGTTAATGTCAGACCTCGTGCCTCTGAGCGGCTCTGGTCTCTGCAAGCACCACCAGGTTGCTTTCCACCAGCGCCGAGCGACCGACCATGTAGTTGTGTCCGTTGGTCTGGGAGATGTCGGTGGAGGCAGGCTGGAGCCCAGTCACGGTGTTGGCCACATGCAGGACGTGCACTTTGTTGAGGGCCTTCTTCTTCAGCAGGCAGGTGAAGACTTGCTTGAAGCGCTTCCGGAAATGCTTGGATATCAACGCGTAGACGATGGGGTTGAGGCAGGAGTTGGCGTAGGACATGCAGTGGGCAATCAGCCTGAAGGCGTAGGTGGCCTTGTTGAAGGGGAAGTGGCCGAACCAGAAGCACATGATCACCACATGGTGGGGCAGCCAACACAGGCAGAACAGCACAGCCACGATGATAATCATCTTGGTCACCTTCCTCTTGGCCTTCTTGGCTTCTGACACCGTCTCAATGGGATCCACTGATGTCCACAGGTACTTGATTGTCCGGGTGTAGGCAAAGCTCAGGATCGTAACGGGTATAACATACCCGAACACAAAAGAGGAAACATCCATGACTTTTCTCCTCTTGTCTGCCCAGATTGGCACGCAGACAGGCACCCCATTGTACAGGACAATCTGGTAATAATTCAAGTAAGGCCCAGCTAAAACCATTGACAACGCCCAGATGATTCCAATGGCAATTAAGGCATTGCGAGCTGTGCGAAGTTCCCTCGATTTCAAGGGGTACCTGATGGCAAGGTATCTACAAACAAAATAAAAACAAAGGGGTTCTTGAGAATATTGTGAATTGTCATAACATATTTTTACATCATATTATTTAATAGAAACATAGAAAATAGGTGCAGGAGTAAGTAAGTAAGTACGTTTTTATTTATATAGCACGTTTTAAGTCAACTCGCATTGACACCAAAGTGCTTTAAATAAAATAACCATATATAACAATTACAGCACGGAAACAGGCCATCTCGGCCCTACAAGTCCATGCCGAACAAATTTTTTTTTTCCCCTTAGTCAACTCGCACTCATACCATGACACCAAATGCCTGCAATTTATTTTTTAAAATAAAATGAAAATGGGAATTCCAAGTTTCCATACCATAGAAAAAGTCCCTTATTCTGAACAATAAAGGAAAGCTTGGACACAACACATTATAGAGTTCAACACATTATAGAGTCCCCCCACAGCAGAATCAAACATTTCCACTGGCGCCAGAAAGTTCCTCTGTGAAACACCCGAGGTCGGGGCCCATTTGTGGCCTTGCAGCCTGTCCGATAATCTTCAGGGCCCTCTTGCCGTGAAGATGGAACTCCAGTGTTGGGTGAAACATTCCTCAGCGGTTTGGAAAGTCTGGAGCGGCTGCCCCCTCCCCGGAGACCGGGGCACTCGTAGTCCTCAGGCCGCGTGAAGAGACGGACTGCGGGCAGGCTGCCGTGCACAGACGGCGCCCACTCCTGCACATCCGCCATTCGGCCCTTCGAGCCTGCACAATATGATCGTGGCTGATCATCCAACTCAGCACCGGCTATAATTGCAGGGCTGGATTGGTATCAGTCGCAGCTCCGTGATCTATTGCCACCCACCCTTGGCCCTGCCCAACCCCTGGATCCTAGAAACATAGCAGGAGTTGGCCATTCGGCCCATCTAGCCAGCACCTCCATTCAATATGATCATCCAAATCAGTACCCCGTTCTTGCATTTATCCCCATATCCCATCCCCAAATGCTCACTTTGGTGAAAGTATAGCAACACAGAGCGGTTAGAAATGATAAGAGGCTGATTCATTGATTGAAAGATGCGGCATAGAAACAGGCCCTTTGACCCTTTGCCTAAGTCCATGCCGACCATCGATCACCTGTTCACACTAGTCCTATTCTAAAGGCATTCAAGAAGGAACTGCAGATGCTGGAAAATCGAAGGTACACAAAAATGCTGGAGAAACTCAGCGGGTGCAGCAGCATCTATGATCATCTATGATGCTGCTGCACCCGCTGAGTTTCTCCAGCATTTTTGTGTACCTTCCTATTCTAAAGGTGTGTCCTTTTATTCTGAGGCTGTGCCCTCTGGTCCTAAATTCTCCCATTACTGGAAACTTCCTTTCCAAGTCCACTCTATCTAGGCCTTTGATTATTCGATAGATTTCAATGAGATCCCCCTTCACCCTTCTAAACTCCAGCGAGTACTGGCCCTGAGACTTCAAATGCTCATCATAGTTTAACCCAATCGTACTTGTAAACCTCTTCTGGACTCTCTCTCTAACACAAGTACATCCTTCCTCATATATATGGGGTCCAAAACTGCTCACTATTTTCAAGATTCAAGATACAAGATTCAAGAGAGTATATTGTCATGTGTCCCTGATAGGACAATGAAATTCTTGCTTTGCTTCAGACACAACAAAACATAGTATAGGCATGACTACAGAACAGATCAGTGTGTCCATATACCATTATATACATATATACACACAAGAATAAATAAACTGTTAAAGTGCAAATAACAGATAATAGGTTATTAATGTTCAGAGTTTTGTCCGAGCCAGGTTTAATAGCCTGATGGCTGTGGGGAAGTAGCTATTCCTGAACCTGGACGTTGCAGTCTTCAGGCTCCTGTTCCTTCTACCTGATCACACTAGTTCTATGTTATTCCACTTTCACATCCACTCCATACACACTGGGGGCTATTTTACAGAGGTCAATTAAAGTACAAAAGCACACATCTTTGGGATGTGGGCGGAAACTCAAACTGAAACTCAATGTGCGATCTCCACACACAATGCTCTTGAGGTTCATAGCAAAAGGATTTGAGTATAAGAGCAGGGAGGTTCTACTGCAGTTGTTCAGGGTCTTGGTGAGACCGCACCTGGAGTATTGCGTACAGTTTTGGTCTCCTAATCTGAGGAAAGACATTCTTGCCATAGAGGGAGTACAGAGAAGGTTCACCAGACTGATTCCTGGGATGGCAGGACTTTCATATGAAGAAAGACTGGATAGACTCGGCTTGTCCTCGCTAGAATTTAGAAGATTGAGGGGGGATCTTATAGAAACTTACAAAATTCTTAAGGGGTTGGACAGGCTGGATGCAGGAAGATTATTCCCGATGTTGGGGAAGTCCAGAACTAGGGGTCACAGTTTAAGGATAAGAGGGAAGTCTTTTAGGACCGAGATGAGAAAATCATTTTTTTACACAGAGAGTGGTGAATCTGTGGAATTCTCTGCCACAGAAGGTAGTTGAGGCCACAGTTCATTGGCTATATTTAAGAGGGAGTTAGATGTGGCCCTTGTGGCTAAAGGGATCAGGGGGTATGGAGAGAAGGCAGGGATGGGATACTGAGTTGGATGATCAGCCATGATCATATCGAATGGCGGTGCAGGCTCGAAGGGCCGAATGGCCTACTCCTGCACCTATTTTCTATGTTTCTATGAACGAACCCAGGTCATTGTGAGGCGGCATCTGTACCAGCTGTGCCACCGTGCCAACCACAGATCGGAAGGTTTTGGTGTGGAGCGTAACTCTGGCTGATCTTGTAAGTAAACGGGCTGGAAATTAACATCCGCGGGTTCAGCAAACGACCAAGAAAGCAAATGGTGCGTTAACCTTCATTGCGCGAGCGTTTGAATATAAGAGGAAGGTCTTGCTCCACTTATATTGAGCCTTGTTAAGACTGTGTCTGGAGCACAAATTGATCGCTTATCAGGTATTCAGACATGGAAACCTGCTCTCCTCCCCCAGAGGCAACTACCTCTACCCTAACTTTCATCTGTTAATTGCAAATGTTATCTTTTATACAAGATGTAGTTCATGTCAATGCCCGAGGCCGCTGGATTAATAAAACAAAACTCTAGTTATTATTCATTTATCATTCGCTGTGGACTCCGTAGGCTGCGCCAGCATTTAATTTACTATCTGTAATTGCCTTTAAGGCGTTGTGAGCTGTCCTCCATGAACTGCTGGAGTCCTGGAGATGTGATTTCACCAGTGATTCAACTGGTATAATTGCAACACAAGAATATTGTGACTGCAGCCCATATTTTGATGATCATGATCATATTGAATCTGTTGTTGGTATTTCTATGTTTAAAATTATATTATATAGGTACGATATTAAATTAGCTGATTCCGCCTTTGTCTTCATTGCTTCATCCAATAAATCGGAAGGCATATTATGATAGTCTTTTGTGTGTTTTTTCAGATAATCACAAATTTGAAGATATTTAAAATATTGGTTATTTTTCAAATTATATTTCAGTTGTAGTTGTTGAAATGATAGTAAATTCCCCAATTCATACAGATCTTCGAGCGTTTTAATTCCCATTCCCATTCTTTCCCATTGTATAAATGATTTGTCTATGATTGTTTAAACGATGGATTATTGACTATTGGTATTAAAAGAGATAGGTTTCTTTTACCAACAAAAGATGGAATTATAAAAGATTGGGAACAAGAATTAGCTATAAAAATCTCAAAAGAGACCTGGGATAATCATTTACTAAGGTCGCACAAATGTTCGTGAACGTACGACATACGCCATCCCATTTAAAACCTTACATAGATTATATTATTCAAAAACTAAATTAAATAAAATCTTCCCTAATGTTTCACCAATCTGTGATAAATGCCTGTGTCAAGAAGCTACCATAGCGCACTCTTTTGATTTTTTGTACAAAAATCCAAAAATTCTGGTATGAAATATTTGATTTTTTTTCAAAATTGATCAAAATAAAACTGGTACCAAAACCAGAATGGATTATCTTCGGAATATCGGAAGGTAGCCCTGAATTAAACGTGTTTCAGAAGAATTTATTTAATTACGGGCTAATAATGGGAAAAAAGCTTATAATTAAATTCTGGAAAAATGCGCCCACACCAACAATAAAAATGTGGATATCAAATATGTTTGAAACATTACATCTGGAAGAGATGAGATTCCTCTTAGCAGGTAAAGCAGACCAATTCCAAAAGACGTGGTCTATGTTTCTGGACCTATTACAAGTATGAGGTGCAATAGTAATTCAAAAAAACAAATATATAAATAAGTGGTATCAGGACCTGGTAACGGGAGGTAAAACAACAAAAACAGACTTGGTTGGTAGTCCCCTTTCTGCGGAGTTTAATGTTATAATAGAGCGATTGTTCCTTTTTTCTTTTACTTTCTTTTCTAGAGTCTATTTTCTCACTTTACTTCCTTCTCTAACTTCTTTTCTAAGGAGCTTTCTTTTCCCAACACTTTTGCACTTCACGACTCTCGCGCACTTTCTTTACTTTCCTTACTTCTACCTTTTTCTTAAAGCTAAAAAAAAATGAAGCGGTACAAAAAATGTATTAAGATATATGTGTTGTGTAGGATTGTAATTTACCGTACTTCTAATAAAAATAAAATTAAAAAAAAAAAAAAAAAAGATCATATTGGAGTAGGCCCTTCGAGCAGGCTCGAAGGGCCTACTCCTGCACCTATTTTCTATGTTTCTATGTTTCTATTACGGGTTTGGGACACCCTGGAGGCAGGAAACACATTCCCGATGTTGGGGGAGTCCAGAACCAGGGGCCACAGTTTAAGAATAAGGGGAAAGCCATTTAGAACAGAGACGAGGAAACACTTTTTCACGCGAAGAGTTGTGAGTCCGTGAAATTCTCTGCCTCAGAGGGCGGTGGAGGCCGGTTCTCTGGAGACTTTCAAGGGTGAGCTAGATAGGGCTCTTAGAGATAGCGGAGTCAGGGGATATGGGGAGAAGGCAGGAACGGGGTACTGATTGGGGATGATCAGCCATGATCACATTGAATGGCGGAACATGCCTTAAATACTAATATCGCACAAAGGTGAATGGCCCGAAACGCCACCCATTCCTTCACACAGAGAGTGGTGAGTCTCTGGAACTCTCTGCCACAGAAGGTAGTTGAGGCCAGTTCATTGGCTATATTTAAGAGGGAGTTAGATGTGGCCCTTGTGGCAAAAGAGATCAGGGGGTATGGAGAGAAGGCAGGTACGGGATACTGAGTTGGATGATCAGCCATGAATCGATCGAAGGGCCGAATGGCCTACTCCTGCACCTAGTTTCTATGTTTCTATCTGGAGATGCTGCCTGTCCCGCTGAGTTACTCCAGCATTTTGTGTCTACCGCACAATCTGAAGAAATAGAAATGCTTTGATTTTACAACAATTGATATCCCTTGATAATTCACAACGCCTCTGCTGTTGATGGTGGTTTTGTAGTGAGGCGATCATCTGTGGCCACATCCGAGCATTTATCAGTGGATCTGCGATACACAGTGATTGTCAAAGACAAGATGTTTTTGCTGCAGTACTTCAGGTAATTGGCAACAAGAGCCAGACACTGAGAGGCGATTGTTGCACATGCATCCTATTCCCATGGTGTGCGATGCTTTGGAAGGCAGGTGCAGTAATTGCCAAGGGGGATATTTGAAGGGAAAGTATGCAACTTTGCAGGGGAAATGTGAGATTGATAAAAATACATCTCTTGAAAATTGCTGCTGCTGAACACATCATCAGTGATGTAAGCTGGGGTCGTTGGGTGTTTCGGGTCTTTCAACATCAGACACCCTCACCCAGGCGACCCAGCCGTGGTTGATCAGACCACGACTTGTGTTCTGCAGATGCTGAAAAAATCGAAGGTAGACAAAAATGCTGGAGAAACTCAGCGGGTGAGGCAGCATCTATGGAGCGAAGGAATAGGTGACGTTTCGGATCTGAAGAAGGGTTTCGCCTGAAATGGGCCTGTGAATATTGTATTGTATTGCCTGTGTATTCCTGTGAATGGGCATTGTCTCAATTTGAGACAACTGTGAATTTCCCTGTACAGGCAGTATCATGGGCCTGTGAATAATAATGTGAATGGGCCCTGTAAAACATATTAAAAATGGGCCTGTGAAATTGAATTTAATGGGCCTGTGACAAACACGTGAATGGGCCTGACCTGACAAAAGTCCTGACAAAATGGGCCTGTGAATGGGCCTGTGAATGGGCCTGTGAATGGGCCTGTGAATGGGCCTGTGTATGGGCCTGTGTATGGGCCTGTGAATGGGCCTGTGAATGGGCCTGTGAATGGGCCTGTGAATGGGCCTGTGAATGGGCCTGTGAATGGGCCTGTGAATGGGCCTGTGAATGGGCCTGTGAATGGGCCTGTGAATGGGCCTGTGAATGGGCCTGTGAATGGGCCTGTGAATGGGCCTGTGAATGGGCCTGTGAATGGGCCTGTGTATGGGCCTGTGAATGGGCCTGTGAATGGGCCTGTGTATGGGCCTGTGTATGGGCCTGTGTATGGGCCTGTGAATGGGCCTGTGTATGGGCCTGTGAATGGGCCTGTGAATGGGCCTGTGTATGGGCCTGTGTATGGGCCTGTGAATGGGCCTGTGAATGGGCCTGTGAATGGGCCTGTGAATGGGCCTGTGAATGGGCCTGTGTATGGGCCTGTGAATGGGCCTGTGTATGGGCCTGTGAATGGGCCTGTGAATGGGCCTGTGAATGGGCCTGTGAATGGGCCTGTGAATGGGCCTGTGAATGGGCCTGTGAATGGGCCTGTGAATGGGCTTACCTGTCAACGGATACTGCAGCCAGCGTGAAGATGCTCGCATACATGGTGAGGTAAATGAAAAAGTGGACCATTTTGCACATGAAGGTGCCAAACAGCCACCCGTCCAGCGTGTAGATAGTGGCTTGAAAGGGGACGCAGAAGACGATGAAGAAGAGGTCGGCTATGCTGAGGTTTAAGATAAAGAGGTTGGTTGTGCTGTAGCTTGTCTGTCCTTTCCTCAGTAACACCGCCAGGACCAGGCCATTCCCCACAGTCCCAAGAAGGAATATCAGCGAAAAGATGACTGGAACTATGAAGCTGCCGGGCCTAAAACCCAGGCTTTCAGAGACCTTCCAGTCATCCGCCATCTTGTTGTTGAGGAGAAGGTTTTAAAGACGCAATGGCTGATGAAATCCTGTAAAGAGATAAAACAACAAAATTAAAATAGACAATAACATGATCGCAATTTTTGCTTTCTGCTGCCTACTTGTTTTGGTTGACAAGGTCTCCCTCAACGCCTATAGAAGCAAGTTCCCCCAGATAAAGGCTTAAAGCCCTGGCCCACGGTATGAGTTCATTCCAAGAGCTCTCTCTCCAGAGTTTGCCCTGATTCGAACTCGGAGATTTACGGTAATGGTACTCGGGGCTCTCGTGGACATTTATCAACATGTTGAAAAAATCTTCACGAGTCTTCCCGTTCATACCTGCCGTTAGCGAGTCTTAGATATAGATAGATATGCCATTTATTGTCACTATACATGTACAATGAAATTAAAAGCTGCTCGTACTCAGTGCATACATATAATTTAGTACAAAAAACAAGAAACAGAAAACAAAAACAAAAGGGAGAAGGGGGGGGGGGGGGGGATAGGTGCACAATTCTGCGGCGTTATATACATATCTATAAAGGCAAAATGGTGAAGGAGATGTTTAAAGATTATATTAAATATTAAAAATGTTTTTTTTTTTAAATGTTAAAAATTACAGTTACAATACACATTACAGTTCCAAATTTCATTACGTGGATATAATAGATGGAAGTCCGGGTGTTGGGCTGTAAAGTCAGTGCATGTGTGAATTAAGAGTAGTTATAATTTTCGGAAAGCAACTATTCCTGAGTCTATTTGTCCTAGATTTGATGCACCTATAGCGCCTTCCAGAGGGCAGCAGGTCGAACAGTCCAAACGTAGGATGGGAGCTGTCCTTGATGATATTCTTTGCCCTGCTAAGGCAGCGGGAGGTGTAAATATCCACCAGGGAGGGGAGAGGGCAACCAATGAGTCTTCCTGAGTACCTGTCGTTAGCGTTACGAGCCGCTAAGAGACGTCCCCGAGCTCCGACGTACCTGCTATGTTCATTCTCCGTGCTTACCACGAGTTTGATTTTTTTAAAACTGGGGAGAGCTCTTGGAATGAACTCGTACCGTGGGACAGGGCCATTAGAGGGTCAGGGCAGACTGGCTGAGTGCTGGGTGGGACAAAGGTGCCAGCATGTGAGAGATTCTTGTAACTGTGCTTACTTGCAATGTTTCACACATATGCCGCCTCTGTAGAATTAATTGGCCAGCTCACGCCATGGCCTCTGACAAGTTGTTGAAATCAAGAATTTATTGACATTCAGGAGAGCAGTGAAATGGAAAGTATAAAATAATAAAGCTGCCTTCTGCATGGACTTGACGACACTCGATTATTGCTTCCTTTGTATATTAAAACCTTTTGAAACCATGACATTGTTTCATCGCCTTGCCATAGAGGGAGTACAGATAAAGTTCACCAGACTGATTCCTGGGATGTCAGGACTATCATATGAAGAAAGTCTGGATAGACTCGGCTTGTACTCGCTAGAATTTAGAAGATTGGGGGGGGGGGGGGATCTTATAGAAACTTACAAAATTCTTAAGGGGTTGGACAGGCTAGATGCAGAAAAATTGTTCCCGATGTTGGGGAAGTCCAGAACAAGGGGTCACAGTTTAAGGATAAGGGGGAAATCTTTTAGGACAGAGATGAGGAAAACATTTTTCACACAGATAGTGGTGAATCTGTGGAATTCTCTGCCACAGAAGGTAGTTGAGGCCACAGTTCATTGGCTATATTTAAGAGGGAGTTAGATGTGGCCCTTCTTGCTAAAGGGATCAAGGGGTATGGAGAGAAGGCAGGTACAGGATACTGAGTTGGATGATTAGCCATGATCATATTGAATGGCGGTGCAGGCTGGAAGGGCCGAATGGCCTACTCCTGTACCTATTTTCCATGTTTCTATGTTTCTATGAAAGGCGACAGGAAATACATGAACCCATCCAGTTGTCAAGCATGACTTTGTAATATTCATCGGCAGACAACGCAGACAAAAGCCTTGTTTGTGGCATATTAATTAAAGCAATTATGTTAATTTGGACAACAAATTAAAATCTTTATTTTTTAATACAAATTAAAATCAATGGATTAGTGGATGCCTGTCAAGATAGGTTCATGCAGCGTGGAAACAGGCCCTTCGGCCCAACTTGCCCACACTGGCCAACATGTCCCATCTACACTGTCTGTGTTTGGCCTATATCCCTCCACATCCATGCACCTGTCTAAATATTTCTTAAACGTTTCGACGGTACCCTCCTCGACTACCTCCTCCGGCAGCTCGTTCCATATACGCCCATCTCCCTTTGTGTGAAAAAGTTATCCCTCAGGTTCCTGTTAAATCTTTTCCCCTCTCACCTTAAATCTATGTCCTCTGATCCTCGATTCCCCTACTCAGGGTGACAGACTCTGTGCATCTACCCGATCTATTCCTATCAGGATTTTGTCAGTGTTTCTCTCCTGTTTCCTGCCATTTTGAAGCAGCTAACAAAATCAGCAATATGCCAGAATTATCTCCTATCTGCTCTACGTTAGAAATTGTGTTTGAGGGCATTAGGTTCCAAGGGCACTGGACTTCCAGGAGCTCAGCATGGGTGAAGCTCAACAGACTTGGTACTGGAGTTGGGCGTTTCAATGCCAGCGTGTGGAGATGGCTCCCTCCACCGGAGCCCAGCCTGTGAATGTGGAGCAGAACAACAGACAGACAACCATGTCATCTCTGGGTGCCCGCTCTACCAGCCACCAAATGGAGCTCAGCAGGCACGGAAATCGCTATCAAAATATGGAGGGGACCGGGCGGGACACAATTTCTTGGCGACCGCACGCGCATGCGCACACACTCACGCACACGCACGCACGCGAGGCTTTGGAGGCTCAATCCAGCGCTAAATGCAGCTCAACTGTGCCTGTACCGCCAGGTTAACCTACAGCCCTGCCTGGACTGACGGGACACTAGCGCTGCTTCTCCGCGCTGGCTGTAAGCCTGGGCCATATTTCCCTCAAGTCCAGGCAGGGCTGTAGGTTAACCTGGTGGGACAGGCAGAGTTGAGCTGGGTTTAGCGCTACTTCTCTGCGCTGGCTGTGGGCGCCGCTCCCTTCTGACTCCCGATGTCTCTGGACACCCCCGGGTGTGGGGGGGGGGGGGGGGGGGAGGCACTCGGATGGGAACGGGGCAGCGCCGGAGAGCCAGCCTCGATCGATCCTGGCTGCGAATGAGGCGCACGTCTCCCTCCTCCAATCATCGCGCTGAACGATCATGTCCCGCTCCCATTGCCTGCTGACCAACGTCTCTCTCGTCCAATCGGCGCCCTCGATCATCAGTCCCTCCCCCAGTCTCACGGAAAGCAGAGATTTCACTGGGTTTTAAAATCCGGATTTCAAAAAATGGGGGGGGGGGGGGGATCGTCCCCCACTTCTCAAACCAGAGGGGGATATGTCCCCCCTGACCCCCCCTGTCCCCCCCAGGGATCTCCGCCCTTGGAGCTCAGGGCCTGGCAGACATTGAGACAACAACAGAGACAACAACCTGGCTGCTCAACACCCGGCTTGAGATCTAACTATTCCTTTGGTTTGTGTTTCATCCGCAAGAGGATGAAGCATTATTCTCATCTCAGCAAACGGCAAACTTAAGCAGAGGTGAGGACAGGCTGGGGACCTGCTCATCAGGTTGAGCCCATGTCTTACACCGGAGCCTCCAGCTACCTTGCTGGAAACATTAACACAGAGAAGTAAAAACCACGGCACATCCTTCACAACCAGAACCCAGACATTCCGTTACCACAGGTACATGTATCACTAAGAGAGCTTTCAAGGAATAAATTGCAGTTGAGTAACACTTACGTGCTCAATTATAGTATATTTGCTGTTCAATTTTTCATTTTTTTCCATTGTCATTTTTACCACAATCCTATCATTAAATACTCACACCAGTAACATTGATCTACTCTGAATCTAATCTAATTATTATTTTATCATGTTTAACTTCCTAGCTGCTAATGTGGCTGTGTCTACCTAAGCATTTCTTGCCCTTTGAATCCATGCTTTAATTTTTAAATACCGACAATTTTGTATTAATTTTTCACGTTTGTACACTTGACTGATAATCACTGCGTAGATATCATATATGCCATCTCAAAACACACAGAACAATGCACGCATTTCAAATCATATAACTACTGATGTAAATACTTATACTGACGGTCGCATGCATATAGATACAAATATATAGATGCATGTAGACAGATATCTGGTTTTGTACATGCATAGATGGATACACACTGCAACATTCACAAATGGTACACAAACATATTCTGACATGAAGGCACAGAGATAAAATATGCACAGATACTCAGATTCAATTTTAATTGTCATTGTCAGTGTACAGTACAGAGGCAACGAAATGCATTAAGACAACGAAATGCATTATAATGCAGATACTATTATAAAACAGACATAACTATCCACATACATTAAAGGATACATTAAAGGATTCAAACAATAATGGAAATCATTTTAAATTGTAAATGTAAATGGAAATTAGTAATGCTGCTGATGAAAATGACACTGCAAAATAATTAACACAATAGAAACAACAGCTTCACATTCCAACTTACAATCAGTGAGTGATCGCCAAGGAATTAGATTTCACTCAGCCAAGAGTCTGCAAGTTACAACGAATCCCCTGTGATAGAACCCTTCAAAAGCAACAAGCTTCCATCTCGCTCAGAATACCAACACTTCTCTCACCCCTTTTGTTCGTTGAATACTGTGAGCTGTCAGTCCAGTATTCACGCCGTTGTTCTGACATATCGGAGGAAGCAGGGATGATGGTTTCTCTCAGTTGGACCACATATTCGTCTATTGTGGTTTAAAAGCAGGGAACAGTGGATCAGGGGGTTCTGGTGAACAGGAAAGCAAATCAGCGTTAACTCCTTCACTGGCACATTGGATCACTTAATCTTCCCAGAGGTCAAAATACATTAGTAATGGTCTTGCCCACAGACTGACAATTAAAACAAATATTTTGAAACATTTCACGACCAAGTCCCTTATTTGGCCAAACCCTCGATTGCAAGAGTCCATTCATATTCCCCCTCCACCCACACTCAATCCATTCTCTGTGGTGAACCACTAATTAATGATTCAAATGCCAATTTGCTTGTGGAAGCTAATTCCTAGAGGCTAAATAGTTTTGATTGAAAGATACAGCAGGGAAACAGGCCCTTCAGCCCATCAAGTCCATGCTGATCATCATTCACCTGTCCATGCTGGTTCTATGTTATCTCATTTTCACATCCACTCCCTACAGACTAGGGGCAATTTACAGACGGCCAATTAACCTACAGCCCCGTATGTGTGTGGATACTTATGTCTGTTTCATAACAGTATCATATTTTATCTCGTCAGAATATATTTTTGTACCATTCAAATCTGTGTATTTGTGTATCTAACAGTGTGTATCCATCTATGCATGTATAAAAACAGATGCCTGAAGAAGGGTTTTGGGCCGAAACGTTGCCTATTTCCTTCGCTCCATAGATGCTGCAGCACCCGCTGAGTTTCTCCAGCACTTTTGTCTACCTTCGATTCTCCAGCATCTGCAGTTCCTTCTTGAACCTACAGCCCCGCATGTCTGTGGGATGTGGGAAGAAACAGGAGCCCACGTGATCGCAGGGGAGAACCTGCAAACTCCACACGGACAGCATCCGAGGTCAGGATTGAACCCTGTCCTCTGGTGCAGCGAGGCAGAAGCTCTCCCAGCTGTACCACTGTGCCACCTATAATAATAATCGATGTCCTCCAGCAAACTGAATTTAGAAAATAGGTGCAGGAGGAGGCCATTCGACCCTTCGAGCCAGCACCGCCATTCATTGTGATCATGGCTGCAAATTTGAATGCAAAGAAGCAGTAACGCTTTAACACTGGAAGCTCCTTTCACACACACACACACACACACACACACACACACGCACGCACGCACGCACGCACGCACGCACGCACGCACGCACGCACACACACACACACACACACCAGTATTTCAGTCAGATGCGCTCTGAAAGGTCTGAATGACAATATCTATCTATCTATCTATCTATCTATCTATCTATCTATCTATCTATCTATCTATCTATCTATCTATCTATCTATCTATCTATCTATCTATCTATCTATCTATCTATCTATCTATCTATCTATATCTATCTATCTATCTATCTATCTATCTATCTATCTATCTATCTA
The DNA here is from genome assembly GCF_028641065.1 of Leucoraja erinaceus. Classification (NCBI taxonomy): domain Eukaryota; kingdom Metazoa; phylum Chordata; class Chondrichthyes; order Rajiformes; family Rajidae; genus Leucoraja; species Leucoraja erinaceus. The sequence goes on along the minus strand of NC_073413.1, from coordinate 7,536,358 downwards.
TCTATCTATCTATCTATCTATCTATCTATCTGTCTATCTATCTATCTATCTATCTATCTATCTATCTATCAAATGAATAATTAACGGAACTGATTATGCAAGACCACCAGTCTTGCAGGTAGAACTCCAGAACTTAATAACCCACTAGGGGAAAAAAATCAATACCCTCTCCACATCCCTTCATCCCTTCCTCCCACCCGGCAGTAAGAACAGCTACTCCACTCCATCAACACCCGTCATATTTTCATTAGAAGGCACACAAAAATGCTGGAGAAACTCAGCGGGTTTTTGTCCCACAGACATGCGGGGTTGCAGGTTCAAGAAGGAACTGCAGACGCTGGAGAATCGAAGGTGGACAAAATTGCTGGAGAAAAACACAGCGGGTGCAGCAGCATCTATGGAGCGAAGGAAATAGGCAACGTTTAGGGACGAAACCCTTCTTCAGACATCTGTTTTTATACACGCATGGATGGATACACACTGCTAGATACACAAATTCTCCAGCATTTTTGTTCACCTTCGATTTTCCAGCATCTGCAGTTCCTTCTTAAACATATTTTCATTAGATCTCACTTTCCTTCACTGTCCGAAGCACAATCCCGTCTTAACCAATTTATAGCTGAAGCCTCTCATTCCTGGAACTGTCTGAGGATCTCTGTGCTCTCTTCCCAAGCATCGATATGCTTCACTGCAGTAAGTGCCTGGAACGTCTCCCCCCCCCCCCCCTCCCCCTCCCCCCCCCCTCCCCCCCCTCCCTCTCCCCCCCCCCCTCCCCCCCCCCCCCCAGGTTTGGAGGGACGAGGGACATTTACGGGAGGGATTAAACATCCTAAACTGAGAAACTGGTTTGTCAGCTACACGTTTATTTCCAGTTCAGCTGTGAGAAATTGGCTGGTTTCAAATCCAGGTCATCAGTTCTCAAGGGACAGTTCAGATTCCAGCATTATATACAGCATCACTGGCTGTATGGAGCTCAGCTGACAGGAGACAGGGAGTGTTGGCAGCAGCTGATAAATGTTTATCCAGAATGATTTGTCAACTTATCCAATACTCACATCCACACATCTTCAACTAATCCCTGAAGATACGATCTTCCCCTCCTGGATTCACCGCAAGTTCCACACCTCGTGATCTTTCCTTCACCAGACGTTTCAGCAATCTCTTCCACTCTCTCTGTAATCTCTGCCCTGTAGCCATCGGGTGTTTCGGGTCTCACAACATCAGCCACCCTCGCCCAGGCAACCCAGCCAGGATTGATCAAGCCCCAGCATCAACCGCCCACAGATCAGCCCTCTTAATCCAAAGCCGCGCCACCTATGAACAGTGGGACCACAAATCGTGAAATAGCTCTTATCCAGAATGTTTAGGTACCTGCTGCTTATGAGTTAAAGGTCCTGACTCAATATTACTCAGAGAGTGGTAGCGGTGTGGAATTAGCTTCCAGTGGAAGTGGTGGAGGCAGGTTCATTGGTATCATTTAAAAATAAATTGGATAGGCATATGGATGAGAAGGGAATGGAGGGTTATGGTATGAGTGCAGGCAGGTGGGACTAAGGGAAAAAAGTTGTTCGGCACGGACTTGTAGGGCCGAGATGGCCTGTTTCCGTGCTGTAATTGTTATATGGTTATATGGTTAATATAAGCTGCTGCTGGCTCCAATTCCTGTCAACTTTCCAATGTTTCATTGTTACTGATCAACCCATTCCAATACCATTCCTGCCAATCTTCTCCAGGCCTTGCACGTTGTTCTGGGCATCACCAGCCAACCACCCCCTGTTGCCTTCTTAACAAAGGTCCACTAACCATCTCCTCACCAGGAACCCACTCCCCGCAACCTCTCCAGGAATTCCTCTCTACATCCTTAACCAACTGATCACGTGTCCTTTGTGCCCTCCACTGTCGATAGGGTTGGAGATTGTTGAGGAACGGTCTTTGTGCAGGTTTACATGCATGAGGCTAATTCGACTGGATGCGATGATTTGCGTCTTGTATGCAGCAAAAATACTGGCAGCTGAACTGCGTGCCCCTTGTATCACCCCTATCACTTTTAAAGAGGTTCTTCTGCAGTTGTATAGGGTTCTGGTGAGACCACATATGGAGTATTGTGTACAGTTTTGGTCTCTTAATTTGAGGAAGGACATCCTTGTGATTGAGGCAGTGCAGCGTAGGTTCACGAGATTGATCCCTGGGATGGCGGGACTGTCATATGAGGAAAGATTGAAAAGACTAGGCTTGTATTCACCGGAGTTTAGAAGGATGAGGGGGAGATCTTATAGAAACATATCAAATTGTAAAAGGACTGGACAAGCTAGATGCAAGAAAAATGTTCCCAGTGTTGGGCGAATCCGGAACTAGGGGCCACAGTCTTAGAATAAAGGGGAGGTCATTTAAGACTGAGGTGAGAAAAAACGTTTTCACCCAGAGAGTTGTGAATTTGTGGAATTCCCTGCCACACAGAGAGCAGTGGAGGCCAAATCACTGGATGGATTTAAGAGAGAGTTAGACAGAGCTCTAGGGGTTAGTGGAATCAAGGGATTATGGGGCGAAGGCAGGCACGGGTTATTGATAGGGGTCGATCAGCCATGATCACATTGAATGGCGGTGCAGGCTCGAAGGGCCGAATGGCCTCCTCCTGCACCTATTTTCTATGTTTCTAAAAGATTTAATTTACGTGACATAGTTTATGTGTCACAACGCGTGGCGCCCCAGGATTTTGGGATCGTCCGCGACATCTGCGTGACACGCAAATGACACCCAAGTGGGACAGGCCCTTGACTGCTTCCCCGCTTATTTCCTTTTATTACATACATCATGTTTGACACAGACATTGTGGATCAAAGGGCCTGTTTTTGTGCAGTAATGTTACATGTTCTTTGCTACAATCTCCCCTCATGATCACGAGGCCATAATTCTCTGCGAACCTCGTCTTTTTAGCCTGAAAACCTTCCAAAACCCAACCACAAGGCCCACTGGGAAAGGAAATGAAGGAGTTATTCTGTGAGTTTACACCCGCCGAACATTCAAAAGCTTTTAAATCAATGATGCAGCGTTGATGTGTCGCTATGTACTGTAGAGGACAGAATCAAACCTCGAAGGTCCATTACGTACATGCCAAGCATCAAATATCAACCTAATCCACCTGCCACAACTCAGTTCTTGCTCCACTGCCTGCTATGCCTTGATGATTCAAGTGCTCATTTAAATTCTTCTTAAATTGCGTGGGAGTACCTTCCTCCAGAGTCCAGCCACCCCTGAATGAAAAAAAAACATTTGTCAAATCTCCTCTGTATTTCTTACTCCTATCCGTAAAACAATGCTGTCTAGTTTTAGACGCCTGTGAGAAATATAGGCGACCAAATTGTACAGAATAATCTCATTACCTCATCATGTTTCAGTGGCGATGAATGAGGAATTGACATTGAACATAGGGACTGAGGTCCACACACAATATTAGAAGTTGTCCAGCCAGAGCTGAACACACCATCAGCATACAATGGTGTCTGTCTTGTGCATGGTGGTGGAAAAATTGGTGTAAACAGGGTGAACGCTCTTTCCTTGACCCCAGGGGACCTAAGCCCAAATATCCCTGAAGGTGCAGCAGATATAGATAGAGTGAGATGTAATGTTACAGCTATCATAGGCTGGGTTTATGTTCTTCACAGCAGTGGGTGGGTGATGGATCTGATAGAGGTTTATATGAATGGCATGAATAGGGTAGCCATTATAATACTTTTCCACACAGTGGAAGTCTTTTCACTGTAGCCCAGTACATGCGACAATAAATAAACATAGAAACATAGAAATTAGGTGCAGGAGTAGGCCATTCGGCCCTTCGAGCCTGCACCGCCATTCAATATGATCTAGTCCCACCTGCCTGCGTTTGGTCCATATCCCTCCAAACCTGTCCTATCCATGTACCTGTCTAACTGTTGCTGAAATGTTGGGAGAGTCCCAGCCTCAACGACCTCCTAGAAACATAGAAATTAGGTGCAGGAGTAGGCCAGTCGGCCCTTCGTGCCTGCACCGCCATTCAATATGATCATGGCTGATCATCCAACTCAGTATCCCGTACCTGCCTTCTCTCCATACCCCCTGATCCCCTTAGCCACAAGGGCCACATCTAACTCCCTCTTAAATATAGCCAACTGGCCTCAACTACCCTCTGTGGCAGAGAGTTCCAGAGATTCACCACTCTCTGTGTGAAAAAAGTTCTTCTCATCTCGGTTTTAAAGGATTTCCCCTCATCCTTAAGCTGTGACCCCTTGTCCTGGACTTCCCCAACATCGGGAACAATCTTCCTGCATCTAGCCTGTCCAACCCCTTAAGAAACAGCCGCAGAACATTCAAAAGCTTTTAAATCAATGATGCAGCGTTGAAGTGTCGCTATGTACTGTAGAGGACAGAATCAAACCTCGAAGGTCCATTATGTACATGCCAAATAAACTAAATATCTCTAAGATCTAAGGGCACAAGTTTAAAATGAGGAGTGAGCGTTATGGTGGGGATCACTGAAATAACTTTAGTAGGTGTTTGCAATCTGGAAGGCACTGCCTGATGAGGTGGTAGACAAAGATACTCACACGTAATCTCAGGAGCTTTTGGACTAGCATCTGCATTGACTAAGGCAGAATAGGCATGAGCTACAATACAATACAATACAATACAATACAATTTATTTGTCACTTGAACCTCATAGAGGCTCAAATGAAATGTTGTTTCTGCAGTCATACATACAAGAAACAAAAGACCCAAGACACAACACAATTTACACAGACATCCATCACAGCGCATCTCCTCCTCGCTGTGATGGAAGGCAAAAAAACTTATCTCTCCCCTGCACTTCCCTCTCCCCCCAATGTCAGAGTCAAAGTCAGAGCTAAGTGGCGGTAAATGGGATTAGGTTACCTAAGAATCCAAAGGTCAATCAATCAATCAATCAACCTTTATTGCCATCTTGCAAAGCAACAGTTGTACAGTGCAAAATGAGAAGATGTTTCCCAGGGAATAACGGAGCATCGCACATGAAACGTAAACATTTCACACGTAAAATAAAAACAAAAAAAAACAATCCAGTCCCTCATAAAACAGTACGAATAGTTAAAAAATGCAGGTAAAAATAGCAACATTAAAAGTTTTTATCATTTAAAAATAAATTGGATAGTTATATGGACGGGAAAGGAATGGAGGGTTATGGTCTGAGCGCAGGTAGATGGGACTAGGGGAGAATACGTGTTCGGCATGGACTAGAAGGATCGAGATGGCCTGTTTCCGTGCTGTAATTGTTATACGGTTATAAAATATAAGTAAAAACAGTCATAAAATGTCCAGGGCAGCTGATGTCCAGGTCAGCATCTATATCTGTACAGGGACTCGACCCGAAAAGTCACCCATTCCTTCTCTCCAGAGATGCTGCCTGTCCCGCTGAGTTACTCCAGTTTTTTTGTGTCTATCTTCAGTTTAAACCAGCATCTGCAGTTCCTTCTCAAAGTGCCTGTTTCTGTGATGTGTTGACGCTATGATTCAAAATACTGGAAAAATCCATTACATTTGACTGATTCCTGCCATGTCAAAAACCAATATTATGGTTATTGTGGCTTAGACGTCCACAGTCATTTACGCAGAATATATGTCCAAGTTGTGAGTCACACTTGACGACTGACAGATCTGCTGTTTTATATTCAATGGTGAGACCTCTGGCATTAATCTTGCTCTCAATAGTGGTAATTTGCTGGAGGTGGTTTCGCTTGAAATTAGCTCAGCTTTAAAATATTATTTCTGGCATTAGCCTGCAAGTAGTGGAATGCCTGGCTCATTCAGTTCACCTTTCAATTTAATTTACGAGCAGGCGTCCAGGAGGAATAAGCGTTCAGTACTCAAATGACTCATGAATGATTTTCACGTTGTGTACCTTTTCTTCCCACTCCCCTACATTGTCGCCTTTCTTTACTTTGCCTTTGATCATCACGTTGCGAACCCGAATCTTTCAACATCTATCCTTTCCTATTCTTTGAATACTATTGCAGGCTCAGCTCTCTGTTAGATTATTCTACACCGTCCTTTTGTGTGATTTTTGCTAAGTCCTAGTAGGTCCCCCCTCCAAAGCAATTGTCACTGATCCTACTGAGCCCCAATGTGAATTGGTACATGCAATGCTCTCCCTTTTGCTGGTCAATTGGACCAGCATAGGCTTAGTGCTTAGGCTTTTTCCTTCTATTATTTATTATGTAAAAGAATATGTGTGTTATGATTGTGTTTATAATTTGTTTGGTTGTTTTGTTGTTTGTCTTTTGCACAAAAGTCCGCGAGCATTGCCACTCATTTCACTGCACATCTCGTATGTGTATGTGACAAATAAACTTGACTTGACTTGACTTGACTTAGTGTATCAACATCCCTTACCTTATACTCAGTTTCCATTTCTGATTGGATTTTATAGGTGGACTGCACCTCTACATATTTCACTCCATAACATCCATTAACCTACAAACAAGGTCCATACCATTCATAATTCATGATACAAATTTGTCACATTTACACCACATAGAATTACATTAAATCATTTACACAAAACAAGGCCTTTCAATTCGAGCACTTAATGTCCACATTTATGCTCCACTGCAGCCTGTTTGCCTTTTCACGTCTAAATGTATCCTTATAACCCTCTATCCTCTTCTCCCCCAAATGATACTCCAGGCTCCCCCTTAAATACATTAAGTACATTTGTCATTTCAACCAGAACCTCTGTTGCCAAATTCCACATTTAAAAAATAAAGCATACCTTCAGCATTCCTAATTTGATTCCTTGACACCAGATAGATGAATGGCTTCTAATGTAGCTCATCCTCACAAGTGGACGTATTCTGTCTTTGTCCAACTAAAACCTTTTTCCATATTAAATACCTAGTTATTCATCCCTTGCCCTCCTCCCAAAAGAAATGAGACCCACTTAAATCTTCTCCAGTGCAACTGTATTTTTTTCATTATATAGTAACTAGAACTGTGCAGTGTAGTTGTATCAAATTTAATCAAAATCCAATTTACGAGCAGGCGTCTAGGAGGATTAAGCGTTGAGACCCGTCGCAAATCTCATGGATTACCAGGTAGCAAGAGTCCATGCTCAGAGATTTGGACGACACATGGAAGGCACCTCATTCTATTGGCAAAATATCAATACTCTAGGGAGTATTGCAAAATCTTCCGAATGTATTCTAAGGATGAACAAAACACTGTCAATGCCCTCTCCTATGCCAACATCCCCAGCAGAGGGTCTGGTTACACTCATTTGGCTTTGTGTTAGACAGGTGAAATCATTCACATGACAAACACCAGACTCTCAAAATCAATTGTAGACAAATGTGCTGGAGAAACTCATTGGGTGCGGCAGCATCTATGGAGCAAAGGAAATATGCATGGTTTCGGGCCGAAACCCTTCTTCAGACTAGACACGGCCCGAAACGTTGCATATTTCCTTCGCTCCGTAGATGCTGCTGCACCCGCTTAGTTTCTCCAGCACTTTTGTCTACCTTCAATTTTCCAGCATCTGCAGTTCCTTCTTAAACTCTCAAAATCAATTTGCAACCTGCAGTTGAATCTATGCATTGTTGCAGTTCCCTCATCAGCTGCCCCAGAGCCTACAAAATGAAATGGGTTATCCTCAATCCTGATCTCAATTGCCTCAAGACACTTGTTTCTAAATGAAAATCTATTCTATTAATATTTCCCCTACATATTAAAATGATCTATGATTTCTTAGGTATGGTAAATCATTCTTCTTATAGATATTTCATTACTTTTAAAAATTCTTCAGCAGTATACCTTCAGCAATGCCTCTCCTATATTTCCCTAGATTATTTTAAGATGGATGCATGCATAGTCCACCAGTTCTATCTCTCTGGTATACACTGAAGAATATTTCTGCCTTTTCCTGTTAAATATTATGTACATTGGTCAATCCATTAATTTAATAATTCTTAGCCAATCTTTCATTTTAGCTGACTGAAAATATTTTATTGTCTTTTGATAATTCATTTTCATAATTTCCCTTAGCTTTCCTATTTGTTGTATAACCTTCCCCTAATCCTTATATTCCCTAATCAAGTACTCATCCTGTTTATGTATCTTACCCTGAAATGTTCCTTTATAATCTATCCAGTGGGGGTTAATGTTTGTCTATTGCTTTACAATTGTTTACTTATGTTTGGTTACTTCATATATGAAGTTTGTATGTGTATAATAGTTGTATGTATATATATGTCTGTAGGTATTATGAGAAATTGCCCTTATTGCTTAGAAGTATTTGTTGAGATTTATAAGTTATTCTTCCCCTTTTCCTTATAGAGTTCTCTAATCAAGTACTCATTTGTTCTTTATGTATCTTGTCCATTTTGTTTTGATAAATTTTGTTCTTTTTCGGAATAAATAAAATAAAACAAAAACAAATCCATACACCATGACTGTTTGGTGTGTTCTATTTAGCTGAATATAGTTTCCCCCTTGCTGTTGAACATCTATTAAATGTCTCCCAATGTTGTTCAAAATACAATGTTTGCCAATATTATTCCCCATCTTTTTGCCAAATTCTATTGGCATAATTAATAAAAGTTACTACCTCTCAGCTCCGCAGTGTTCACTCTTGACCTCCAGTGCCATCTCTGTGGAGTTTGCACATTTGTTCTTCAACCACGTGGGTTTCCTCCTATCTCAGAGATTTGTGTGTTGGTCGGTCAGTTTGCCATTGTGCATTGTCTCAGTATGCAGGTGTATGATAGAATTAGGGTGGGAGATATTGGATTTATAAAAGCCATATAGAATCAGTGTAAATAGGTGTTAAAGAAGGAACTGCAGATGCTGGAAAAGATTCTGAAGAAGGGTTTTGGCCCGAAACGTTGCCTATCTCCTTCGCTCCATAGATGCTGCTGCACCCGCTGAGTTTCTCCAGCATTTTTGTGTACCAGTGTAAATAGATGTTTGATTAGGTGGACCAAAGGCCTGTTTTAAGGCTGTATTACTCTATTCTCATCGCAGTCTGAATGAAAATATGACCCAAGAGGAGATGACACCTTTCACCTTAATAATATTCCCTGACCTATTCTACTTAATTCACCCCACCAATCACTGCAGGGACACTCATGCCCCAAACATAATATCATACATCGATTTTTCACTATTCCTCCTTTTATCTTGTTCCATCACATATGTTTAATTTTAATCTTTAATCTCTACTGTTCTGTGCAGCTAACATACTTCTCCTGTGCAAAGATTCACTCAATCACAAGTTTCCTTTATTTTCCATCTCCCATTCTCATCTTCTTTTCCTGAAGTGCCAATACGTCACTGGAGGCATGGGAGCATTTTGCCGATGAGGATGAAAAAGCGACATTCTCTTGTGGAAAATATTTACATGATAATGGAAATGGCAATGTGGGGTTATCCACACACACACGTGTGAATGTAATAAATCAAGCATTAATATTAAATGTTCCCAGATGTAACAACATAATCGCCATGTGGGAAGAGACACAGATGAGCTCAGAGGAGTTGGGGTTGAGGAGCATCAGGCAGAGCTGGTGAGCTTGAATCTGTCATCTTCTTCATATGTCTAATTCACAAATTAAAGATTGGCACTGTTTATCAACTTGGAATTAATGTTTCCTTTTTTGATATAAACATTTCACAAGGCATACATCATGATATTGCCATCTCCTACAATAAGAAAATTGCCTTTGTGAGCTTATAGATAACATACATGTTAGGTTGGCAATGCCTGTAACTTGTAAACAGATATACTATAGCAAAGATTAGGTGAAGGCTGACAATTGAATGGAAACAAAATAGTTATTTTAAAATTACTCAAAACTGTTCTGCCTGTTCTAATCTAATATGGATGGGAAGGGAATGGAGGGTTATGGTCTGAGCGCAGGTATATGGGACTAGGGGAGATTATGTGTTCGGCACGGACTAGAAGGGTCGAGATGGCCTGTTTCCGTGCTGTAATTGTTATATGGTTATATGGTTCTAATCACATCAACTCCTCTTCAGCATTCATACCGTTACATTTAAAAGACCCATTCTGGTTCTTAACTCTATCCAAGACATTGGCCCTTCCAATCTTTATAATCTTCCTCTCCCATACAATTTTCCGAGATAACTGTGATTAAGTTTAATAAGTCTGGTTTAGTTCTCTAGACTAAAAATCTGAACTAAATACTGTGACTGTGATCGTCCATATTGTTTCTGCTCTTCAGCATTCCCAATTTTAATTATTTCAATTGCCCTGAGAAATGTTACCAGGCCAAGAGTGCTGCATAGAAATGCAATTTGTTATTGTTATAACAGCATATTGTGACAAATGTTTATCTGTGTGGAATATAAGCAGAGATCCACATAATTTGTTACACTGCATTTCAACATTTGCATAAAGGCTATTGACAGAACAGTGCAATTGTGCATCTTTGTAAAAGAACAATGAGTGACGCTCCCTAGCAAGTAAATTCCAATTAAGGATTTACAAAATATTCCGACTAAAAATTATCAATCACACCTGCAGCAAAATATAATTGAATACAAATAATTAAAAAGGATTTGTACAACAAAACATCCTATCCAATTTAAATCATTTAGCCGATAAAAAGGGTTTCGGCCCGAAACGTTGCCCATTTCCTTCGCTCCATAGATGCTGCTGCACCCGCTGAGTTTCTCCAGCACTTTTGTCTACCTTCAATTTTCCAGCATCTGCAGTTCCTTCTTAAATAAATTCTTGGGAAAACAATTTTCAAAAATGGAAATATTTCTGAACATCCCTGACAGAATTTCAGTTTGGATAATCCTGAAAAAAAAGTGGGAGAGACCCATTATTTTTCAAATGTAATAAACACATGACAGATTCCTGGCCACCAGTTGTACTCATCTCTGAATATTTAGTCTCAAATCTTTCAATGGAAACAAATGTACAGATACATACAATCAGTACCTGATGCTCTCATGTGCATTTAGTATGCAAAACAAGAACATTTCACCCCCAATTCTGCTGCAATTTCTTAAATAGCTAAGAGATGCAGCTTTATATCATTTTTTTATTGCTACATAAAATCTCCAAGGTATTAACAGACAAAAAGCTTTACATTTTCCCAGAAGCATTGAAATGTTGCGTGATTTTACAAAAGAAATCCAACCTTTGTGTAATGCTAGTGTATTTAGCTCCCACGCACCAAGTTCTTCTAAAACCATTAGCTTTTAACATTACTTGTATTTAGAAATGTTATTTCTTTATTTTACACGCAGATATTTCTCTTCTTGTTCCTCAGTTAAGAGCTGGACTGTAACCTAAGACCAAGCTTCTTTTATGCTACTTTGTTCAGAACTTCTCTTGAAAATATTAGTATTTCCACTACAGTGATCAGCACAGATCAGGGATTAAATCCAAAGATTTCACCCAATCTATCTTTGTACCATGACATCCTGCTTAACTAATTAAGCAAGTACAGTTTTATAAAGAATGCAAAGTGGCCAAGTTCAGTTAACAATATTCTTTATTAGGAGCATGTGACTGATAAACCAAATTCTTCCATACATTCTACAAATACTGTAATTACATACTTCAGTCCGTATTTTCCTGGAGAATCTTTTTTTGCATTATTACAAATAGATGCAATTAAACAAAAACATGGTACAATTATTACTTCCAATCACATTTAATTCATCACATTTTATTTACACCAATTCCCAGAGCCACATGTATTTTGTGAAGACGAAGCTGGTTTAATCCATATAACAATGAAAATGTAGTCTTGATTTGATTTCCCTATTCCCTGTGGCAGCTGGAGACATCAGACAGACAGACTGCTAGTTTGCCAATAAATCTGTGGTGCATGGTTAATGAAAATACCCAAATGACTAATGAAATAAGTATCAGTTCAAAGTGACACACAGTTTATTAACATTGTTTTTCTCATATACTTCAGACCTTCTTTTCAATGATGCTGCATCATCATGATGTATGACTCCTTGGGTATTGGTGAACTATTTTCATGAGTACTAAGACAGTGAAAAACTTTGTGTGCTATCAAGCATAGCATGCCAGACACAAGTACATCAGGTAGTACAAAAGAGAAAATATACAGAGAGCAGAATGTTGTGTTACAGCTGCAGAGAAAGTGCCAATTAAAAAAACTGCAACGGCCGGAATGAGATAGATTGGAAGATCAGGTTATCAGCCTTAGCTTTATTTTACTAGAGGACCGTTTATGAGTCAATAACAGCAGGGAAGAAGCTGGTCTTTAACCCAGTGGTACTTGCTTTCAGGCATTTTCACCTTCTGCTCAATGGGAGAGAGGGGAAAAAAAAAGAGATTGGAGGTGTGCCGTTTCCCTGAGGTATCGTGAAATATAGGTGAAGTTGTGTAGTGGGGTACCTGGTTTGCATGCATAACTCTTGGCAATTTCTTGCAGTCATGGGCACCACATTTGCCATACCTCTCTTTAGGATTCATTTAAGCCCATGTGTCATGGCAAGTATTTGGAAGTGTAATTTTGAGGATGAGTTATTTGAGTGTACTCCAGGAAAGGAATTCTGGAACCAACCAGGACAGATTTCTTTAGTTCTCATCATGAATAACGTGACAAGATTAATTAATGAAGCCATAATGAAGTAAAGGACCCTGATGATTAGTGATATAGAATTTCATATTTAGTTTAAGAGTGGAAAATTGAAAGTCTAAAACTGATGCATTAAACTTAAATAAATCAATTTGTAAAACATGAAGCCCATTAGCTAATCTGGAGTGTGAAAACAGATTGAAATGAAAAATGCCAAATAAGCAATGAAGGGAGATACAATTTTCAACAAAACTAAATTAAATTCAACAAATCTAAATTCCATTTAGAAATAAAATCACTGCAATGAAATTGAATGAGTATCATGGTTGCATAGCAATTAAAATTGAATCTGAATCTGATCTTGTGTAAGATGGAAGATTGCAAAAGTTATAAAAATCTACAACCGACATTTCAAACCATTAAAAATGGATTACAAGAGTAAGCTGGTAATAAAAATACACTATAAGTAGATAAAGAAGCAGTGTAGTTGAGGTAAATAAATATTGGTGCCAAAGACGATGAGTGGGAATTGATACAGTGAATAAGGAAATATAGATAACACAAAAAGTATCCTAACAGTAGTGGAAAATCAGGAGGGGTGGGTCAGAGCAATCACTATCATCGAGGTAAAGGAACAAGGGAAACTAAAGCTCCTAAGGAGACCCTTGGAGCTAAAGTATTCCATCCCAGGATTTTAAAAGAAGTATCTGCAAAAATACTGAATTGATTGATTGTGATCTTCTAAAATGTATTGGATTTTGGAAATCTGGAATGTATCACCTTTATTCAAGAAAGGAAGGAGACAGAAAGCAGAAACTATACGCCAGTTAGCCTGACATCTGTCATTGGGAAAAGAGTGGATAATCATTGTTAAGAAAGCAGTAGCAGGACATTCAGAAAATGATTCCCATAAGCCGATTCAATATAATCTTATGAATGGGAAAACATATTTGACAAATACACTTGAATTATTTGAAGATACAATGAGAAATGTGGATAAAAGGAAATCAGTAGATGCAGCATATTAGGATTCACAGAAAACATTCAATAAGATGTTCTGCAAAAAGTTATGATTCAGGGAAGTGTCACAACATTGAGAATAGCATGGATAGGCTGTCAAAGTAAATGGGTCATTTTAGAGTTGGCAAGTAATAATTAGCAGTGTGCCATATCGATCAATGCTGTGCCTACAACTATATACAACCTCTATTAATGACTTTGATGAAAAAAATAAGTGTAGTATTTGATGATAAAATAAAGGTGGGAGAGGGAGTTGCGAGAGAGGATACAAATAGTCTGTAATGAGATATGGATTAGCCAAAAGACTAACCCATTCGGGTAAACCTTGTCTGAATCCACTCCAAAGTCTCCATATTTTTCCTGTAATGAAACTAGAACAGCAGGCAATACTCCAAATTTTACTGCAGCTTTCTAACACCTACATTTTTATTTTTTATTTTCAATTATTCAAGACTGCATTTATCTTCTTATTCTATGTGATCTGGACAGCAGATTAATATGGTAACATGGCATACAGAAAATTAGTTATTGTATAATTTCCAAACTGCTAGCGCCATTCTATTTGGCATGTAAAAATATAGAAAACAAAGGATACATAATTTTCATGGCATCAGGTTGAGTTGAGGTTCTGTTCTCTAGATCCTCCAACAAGGAATGGACAACCTCCGTGTCCTTCTGCTCCATATTGAACAGTTTGCCACTTTGTAGATGCAACTAAAAAGTAAATTAAAACATTTGAAGCTGGAAACCTATAGGGGTTACTCACACTATGTATCTCAAGTCAGAATGGCTTAATATACATCATAGATGGAATTGACACAATTCTTAAATGACATCCACGCACATACCTGGGTGGAAATTGTGGCTCAAAGGGTTAGTTTGTGTCACTGCCGTTTGCACCTTAGTATGTACTCATTTTTCTCTGAACTGTTGTGTTGTGTTCATTTCAGAGCCACAAAATTAAAATGCAGCTTACTTCATATAGCATACTTCATATGTGATGGTCAGAACTTAAACCAAGGCTCCATCTGTCCACTCAAATGGATGCCAAAGGCTGTGCAGCACAATTTTGAACAAGAGCACAGGTGCTCCCTATGGTGTATTGGCCAATATATCTCAGCCAACATCATTAGACTACATTATTGCTACTGTGTTTCCTAGATTAAAGCTGTAAAATACTTTGTTTACCTCAGGGCTGCAAAAGGTATTATATAAAATAAGACAGGCTGACTCAGAACACAGCAGTCCACAAACTTGAGATCTTGAAGCTCAGTCAATCTATAACATTCAATCAATCAAAACAGCTGTACAGCAGGCAGACTTTAACCCTGTCTTTATGGTGGAAATGTATATGAATGTGAAGGAACTAAACAGGAATGTGATGGAAATAATCACAAAGACTCATCCATGCTGATCCTACTTGTCTTATTGATGGCAGATGATATACGTTGCACTTGGCATTCTGCAATAGATATGAAGATTGGTTCCTGAATTATATCATTGAGGGATAACTGAAATTTTAACCTAAGGGCAATACGAAAAGCTGATGTGATATCTTTGCTTGTATACCAACATGGGCAAGGCCATTAAAGGCTTGGTACCGTCAAGAGGAGCAAGAATAGTTGAATGAGTTGACTACCTAATTGCAACCATCAACCCCTCACCTCTTCTATTACTAATCCGAATGCCAGGGATCATTCTGTTGAGCTTCCAGCTGTGGCCCAAATCCTTCCTCCAATTGCTAGCCAACTACACTTTCTTGAAAAAAAAGTGATAGATTCTGAAAATCTGCAAATTTGACAGGTCAGCAACATCCCAGAGAAGAATTATTGATCTGACACATTAACTCTCTTTCTCACTCTATTGATGTTGAGTGTCACCAGCATTTTCTGTTTTTATTACCAAACATTTTTTTACTGGATCTAGGAAGGAGACCAAAAGAGGGCTCACAGCCAAGATCCGAGTTACGATCTTCCAGTCTTTACAGTCAAGACAGCCAAACAGTTTGTTCTTTGGCCTGGTCATGCGTTACACAAGCCCCACGGGGAATTTAAATTGGGGCTAATGTGTTTCCCACCGCACATGATATCACCTGAAAATGCCAAATGTAGGTGCACGGATAGATTCCTGTGAGCAGTGTTCAATAGCAATCACTAAACCTAGCAGAGGAATAGCTTTTAAAATATATCAAAGGATTTTGCATTTGTTCTCATGATCTCGCCTGAATACATTTCCACTGACTAATGAGTTGAACACATAATCAAAGGCTGACTTGATCGTCAAAAACAGTCACTTTATCTCAACTCTGTAACTCGGCTGTAATGAGCAGTAGTAAGCACCTTGTTTCTGGGTAAGGGTGAATTGACAGCAGCGATAAAGATTAATTTACATAATTTTTCTGATATTTAAGATTCCTTCTGCAGTTGTACAGAGCCCTAGTGAGACCACACCTGGAGCAGTTTTGGATCCTTAATTTGAGGAAGGACATTCATGCTATTGAGGGAGTGCAGCGTAGGTTTACAAGGTTAATCCCCGGGATGGTGGGACTGTCATATGCTGAGAGAATGGAGCAGCTGAGCTTGTACACTCTGGAGTTTAGAAGGATGAGAGGGCATCTCATTGAAACATATAACATTGTTAAGGGCTTGGACACGCTAGAGGCTGGAAACATGTTCCCAATGTTGGGGGAAGTCCAGAACCAGGGGCTACAGTTTAAGAATAAGGAGTAAGCCATTTAGAACAGAGACGAGGAAACACTTTTTCTCACAGAGAGTGGGGAGTCTGTGGAATTCACAGGGCGGTGGAGGCGGGTTCTCGATACTTTCAAGAGAGAGCTCGATAGGGCTCTTAAAAATAGCGGTCAGGGGATATGGGGAGAAGGCAGGAACGAGGTACTGATTGGGGATGATCAGCCATGATCACATTGAATGGCGGTGCTGGCTCGAAGGGCCAAATGGCCTACTCCTGCACCTATTGTCTATTAGGCTGAAGGTGATATATAATAGTGAAGAATCGCCGATTTTAATGGTAATTAGCTTGATATTTGTTTTTTGAAATGTGTTATTGATTACATAAATAAGTGGGTGGGCTCTGCCAGATTTCAGTGTAAAAATTGAATACAAAAAATTGTTATTTTATTGTCCGATTTATAACTGAAAATATGACAATTATTTACAATTTTGATATAAATAGAAAAAAAAAAGAAAAAGCCATTGTTTCTATTTGTACTGTTTGAAGGCGACAGTCTTATTGATAACTATTCAGGCTTTAGCTATATCATCCTCTTAAAAACAGTGTTTAGAAATTTGGCATTAAATCTAATTCTGATTCAAAACAGGTTCAGCCAAGAGTTAATCTTTGTTTACTTAGCAAAATCATTTTGCAAAACCTACTTATTAGAAATGACCATATAGATTTTGCAAAAGCCAATTAATTAGAGAATACATCGGAATATACTCCACCTGTTTTAGAAAATTGATCAAAGCCTCAGCTGTGTCGCTGCTCAATTCTTCCAATTTTAGCTGTGCTGCCATCTGTAGGACTCGCTTCACATCAGATTCAGAAACAATATTCTTACTGTTATATTTCAGAAACTGTTGAAACAGAAAATATCCAGTCGATAAACCATAATCATGATTCATGTCATCTGGTAAAATAATAACTAGAGACTATTATAATAGTAGTAACTAATGGATTGGGTTCTGTATAATTTTAGGGTATTTACTGTTTAGACCATTGCTTTATTGACTTGATGAAAGGTAACAATGTAGAAACCTTGGGTGACTCATGGAGAAGGGTACAGAGTGTTATTGCAGTCAATCGATTGAGGGAAGATATTCGAGAAGGCTCCTTAAACAAGGCTATATGGGTTGAAATTGGAAACAACCGGTGTTGTTGGTTTGCTGGGAGTATACAACTTTATCTTGGGGAATGTAGCCGATCAAATGGAGGGAGTGTCAATTGGGGACATTTTGGAGATATTGACCATAATCTATATTACTAAATCTCTGTTCTTGACCGCTTTTGGCCGTCTGTGCTGCAATTTCCGAGAGAACGGCGCCACCTACGGCCGTCATTTTTGGCCATCTTGCTCAGAGCCCCCCTCCGCCGCATGTGTGCCGAGGATTTTTCCCGTTGATGAAAAATGACAGACATATTAATGTTATTACAAAAGTCCCCATTCTCTCTGCTGCCCCCGCTGGCGGCAGGGGGAGGGACTTTAAAACCAGGAAGTGGTGTGCCTCACTCACTCTTAAATTATGGAGGAAGGCAGAGGGTCACGTTTCTCTGAGCTGTGAATAACACTGAACACATGTCTACTCAAATGTGAGTGCCCTTAGTGGTTCTAAAATGCTTGCAAAAAGTGTCTATTGGTTCTAAAATGTTTGCAAAAAAAGTCTATTGGTTCTAAATGCTTGCAAAACGTGTCTATTGGTTCTAAAATGCTTGCAAAAAGTGTCTATTGGTTCTAAAATGTTTGCAAAAAGTGTCTATTGGTTCTAAAATGTTTGCAAAAAGTGTCTCTTTTGGTTCTACAATGCTTGCAGAATGTGTCTTTTTTTGGTTCTACAATGTTTGCAAAAAGTGTCTCTTTTGGTTCTACAATGCTTGCAAAAAAATGTCTATTGGTTCTAAAGCTATTGGTTCTAAAAAAAAAATGACTATTGGTTCTAAAGCTTGTCTATTGTTCTAAAATGCTTGCAAAAAAATGTCTATTGGTTCTAAAATGCTTGCAAAAAAATGTCTATTGGTTCTAAAGCTTGCAAAAAATGTCTATTGGTTCTAAATGCTTGCAAAAAGTGTCTATTGGTTCTAAAATGTTTGCAAAAAGTGTGTCTATTGGTTCTACAATGCTTGCAAAAAAGTGTCTATTGGTTCTAAATTTTTTGCAAAAAGTGTCTCTTTTGGTTCTACAATGCTTGCAGAATATGTCTTTTTTGGTTCTACAATGTTTGCAAAAAGTGTCTCTTTTGGTTCTACAATGCTTGCGGAATGTGTCTTTTTTGGTTCTAAAATGCTTGCAAAAAAAAAAAATGTCTATTGGTTCTAAAGCTTGCAAAAAAATGTCTATTGGTTCTAAAGCTTGCAAAAAAATGTCTATTGGTTCTAAAGCTTGCAAAAAATGTCTATTGGTTCTAAAGCTTGCAAAAATGTCTATTGGTTCTAAAGCTTGCAAAAAAAATCTATTGGTTCTAAAATGCTTGCAGATAGTATCTCTATTGCTTCTAAAGTGTGTGTGCGCGTCGTCTGTCTGTGCATATGTATGAGTTGCTGTGTCTGTGTAAGTGTCTGTGGATGAGTGTGTGAGTGTCTGTGTATGAGTGTCTGAGTGTGTGTCTGCGTGAGTGTCTGAGTATCTGTGTGTGTGTCTGTGTGAATGCGTGTGTGGAGAGCCACTAAGAGTGCATGGGGGAGATTGAGGGGAGATGGACTGAATGCGTGTGGGGGAGGGGAATGGCATGGAGCAGAGTGGGGGAGAGAAGGGAAGAGGGGTGACTGAGTGAACTGCCACCACCAGCTGTGAGTGACTGGGCTGCCAGCCCACCAGCCATGAGTAAGTGAAATGCCAGCCCACCAGCTGTAAATGACTGAAGTGTCAGCCCACCACCCATGGCTTAGTGAACTGCAAGTCCAAAAATCCATTCAGTCCACAATGTCCATACTAGCCCTCTGGAAACCAGTTCCTTCAGTGCACAACAGCCTGAGTGACTGAGCTGCCCGGCCAGAGTGACTGAGCTGCCTGGCCAGAGTGACTGAGCTGCCAGCCCAAGAATCCATTCAACCCACAATGTCCATACTAGCCCTCTGGAAGCCTGTTCATTTGACCCACAACACACATACTAGTCCTCCAGAAACCCCCCCCCACTGGCCAGCAATATTGGAATTGGTGGAGATGTGGAATATTGTGTTGGGGGACCAGCCCTCCCATGTGATGCTGGGACCCAACGGGTCCCACTTAGTCTAGTTCTATATATTTATGTGTTTTTGAAAATATTGACCAACAATTCCCGGTTGCTCTGCTGTCTCACAGCAGGTTTGATCCTGACCTGTGGAGTTTGTACATTCTCCCTGTGACTGCATGGGTTTCCTCCGCCTGGTCCAGTTTCTTCCCCCATCCCAAAGATATGAGTTTTATTTAGGTTAAATGGCCTCTGTAAAATTAGCCCTGGTGTGTAAGGAATGGGTAAGAAAATGTGATGACAAAGAACTAGTGTAAACGGGTGATTGATAGTTGGAATGAACGTTGGGCTAAAGGGATCGTTCCCATGCCAATTGTTTCCACCTAAAACTTGCTGTTGTCTTCTGGCCTTGACTGGCAATGTAGACACATCGCTCTTTTATAAAAAATAAAATTGATATGGTATTCACTACCTTTGAATATTTAATATGTACTGTGCAGGGGCACAGCAGGCTAGTAGTTTGATTACGAGATTAGTGAACCAGAACCCTGCACAAATAATCCCCCAAAATTAATTCAGATCCTACCACAGCAGCCTGGAAATTTAATTCAGTAATAAAATAGGGACAATAATGACTATCAGTTTTGGGTAAAACCCAGTCTGGTTCAGTAATATTCTTTAGAGAAGGAACTGACATCCTTCTCCAGTCTGGAATATATATGATTCCAGTCTCAGAGTAATGGGCCACAAAATGAATGAGTTCATAAAAGGTCTCGATCCGAAATGTCAGCCATTCCTTCTATGCAGGGATGCTGCCTGTCCCACTAAGTTACTCCAGCATTTTGCATCTATCTTTGGTGTAAACCAGCATCTGCAGTTCCTTCCCACAGCATTCATAAGACAAATAGTAATAGCCAAGATGTGCCCCCTTGTGAGACTTGGTTAAACCTATGTTAATGTTTCTTACCACAGAGAGAAGTCTGAGGAAGCCAGAATTGAGACGGCAGCTCTCTGCAGTATTCACCAATGTGAAAAGAAGGAATCGACTCCAGGGCTGTGACATCACATGACAGACTAAACAAACAGTATATGGTTCAATACACTCAAAAGCAAAATTTTAACATAATACATATTTTTCATTCTGTACATTATTAAAATTAATTATAATATATTCAGAAGATTGGCCCTTTTACTACCTTGTGATGAATTAACCCCAATGCTAATATTGCCATCACATAGATTGCACTGTTGTATAGGTTTCTTGACAATGTGCTGCATCAATATCAGGTTCTAAATGTTTAGCATTGTGCTTATTAGAAGGCTGGGTGGTTATCTTATCATGCCAATGACTGGCACATAAATTGTTTTTGGTAGTTTCCCATCCTAGTCAGTAACCTTAAATACACTTGTGCTTTATGATCCTTACTGTGAAGGCCAGTGGAATTGAAGCCCGACATCCTAGTTCTTTGCTCACTGCCTACTAGACATCAAGTCTTAGAGATATATGGTGTGGCTATTGCCAAGATTGGCTGAGACGTATGAAAGTAAGGAGATCTCAAGTTTGAGGAACTCAGAGATTAGATTAGTAAATGTTCCTGTTGCAAAATAACCAGAGTGCATTTATTTTTAAACCTTTCCAAGAAATTTTGAACTTGCTTCTTGCTAATTAACCAAGAAATGTTGATAACCTATCGTACCTAGAGACGCTTCTCAAGAGGAGAGGCGTCATGTCTTATTAAACCACTGCAAAAGGTGAGGTCGAGGATAAAGGAAAGACGAATGAAGCAGCACCCATCTGACATTCATTTATTAAAACAGAAAAAACCCACCTATGAGAATCTTAGTGAGGACACATGGGAAGCAGGGTGGTGCAGCTGTTAGCATTTTGTGTTTGATTCTGCCCCTGGATTTTAGCTGTATATGCAGATTGTATTTTTACTGGATTGTGTGGATTTTCTCCATACGCTCGGGTTTCCTCCTATCTCCAAAAGGCATGTTGGTGGCTAATGGAGTCCTTCTCTCCAGGGATGCTGCCTCTCCTGCTGAGTTACTCCAGCATTTTGTGTCTACCTTTGATTTAAACCAGCATCTGCAGTTCTTTCTTACAGTGTATCAGCCCTTTGTGCAGGTTAGTGGCAAATGAATCAAAAGTTGGTGAGAGACAATAAGCTACAGGTCTGAAGAGCAGGTAATGCTCGTCAAACCTAGCTTTTCAATAAATCATAAAGGACTGTCAAGGACACGTTTTTGCCTAAACTGTGCTCTCCATGGCCAAGGAAACTATGACGTGTTTAGTTCAGAGTACTGTGTAATACTAGGCAAGTTATAGTAAAAATGTGCTTCTGTAAGGTATTGGACTCACTTTGGAAAAGTTAACACCTTTGGCATCAAACAAAGTAGAAGCATTTTAATGAGCATATCTAAGATCTTCTGTTCCTGTTTTATATTTTCAACATTAAGTATTACCTGTGGCCTGGTCCCTATTGTGCAAGTACTCCATCAGTATTTCCAAACAGCCAGTTGCAGAACAGAGAAGAAGGTCATCTCCCTGTATTTAAAATGTAGCATTTAACTGTAAAATGCACAGATATGTCTATTAATGTAATTTTATGTTACGTATTTGAGACAAGCGGTGTGAAAATTATGTTTACTTAGCTGCAAGCACCCCTCGCATATCTCATTCCCATTTGCAGCTAACTTCAGCAGAACTAATTCATCATTAAGATTATGTTTCATTAGCATCATTTGGATGACCAACAAAACTCCCAACAAGTCAGAGAGGTGGAAGGGAGATGCCAAATCAAAGTGGACTTAGAACCAGAGACATTCTCCAGGTCTTGAACATTTTCTGGATGGCCAATTGTACTTGGCAGGACAGTTTGTATATAATTTTACAATGGCAGTACCTAAAATATAAAATAACACACAGGACGTCCCTGGGCTATAAATGCTTGACTTATGGAAACCCATACATGCAAATGAGCTCCCCTAATATTATTGAATTCAAAATTCCAATGGATGTACACACTTTCATTCCTATGATCATCATAAGTAGTTTTCTTTTTCTTTCCACTTTTAGTAATTGTTCTTGGTTTAAATCAAATTTATGTTGCCATTCATTACAATACTATTCAGATTCAGATTCAATGTTATTGTCATTGCACTTTTCAGTGCAATGAAATGGTTTAGCCTGCAGTCATAACATAGAATAAATAACAAAACACACAATCAATAACACAGTTTAACATCCACCACAGTGAGTCCACCAGGCACCTCCTCACTGTGATGGAAGGCAAAAAGTCCCTTTGTCCTTGTCTCTCTCTAAGAAAGTAGTAATCGAGTGATTAATGTGTATTTTCAACATGGATAAAATAGGCAAAGACATCCATAAAAACTGTGCCCATTTGTTACCCGGGGGCGACCTTTAGGAACTCTATCGAGATAGACCCTTGAATAACTGAAATAATTGGATTAAAGTTTGATGTCTGCTGCATCAACAATTCTATACCGACTAATTATGTTCACATTATGTAAATAGATAAATAAAGATGATGCTCAGCATTTAATACTTTCTGTGGAAGTAATATATTTACCTGAACTAGAAAGTTCTGTAGATGAAAAAAGAACAAAATGATCTGTTGATAAGAGAATGGATACAACAAGGCATCCTGATCTGGTAGGGGTCGATTCTTTGCGTTAGTAGCAGTAATAATAAGCAACGGAGATATGAAGTTATGTCTTAGAACTGTCTTCAAAAACTGAAGAATGCAGACTGGAAAGAAAGGAAACCAATAATACAATCCACAATTTTTTTCTGCAGATTATCATCACGTACAATTTATAAAAACGCATAATTTATCATCAGGTAACAGTGACTATACTGGACCAGGTTGTTCTCTTATAATGCGATAATAATGCATTCCTATGAAACCTCAATATAGAAAATTGCCCAAACCAATCGGGAAAAGGGGGTGGGGGATAGAGCGTTTCAAACTCGCAATAACAGTTATTCCTCCCAAGAATTTTCAATAATAAAGATCTTTTTAATAGCTTTAGTTTATTTTAGTTACTTTAACCCTCAAGATACTAAAATGTCCATGTTACTTTGTTTAATATATCATTGCAAAAGAATAATCAGAAGTGATTTTTGCCGATTTTAATTGCAGTGAGACTGACAGACATGAGAGACAATTATGTCTAATTACTGTAGGAAGTTACATGGAAACACCCTAGACTGTTGTTTAATCGTCAGCTTTTTCCTTTAATATTTGATATTTCCAATTTTGAGTATTTTGCTTTTGGTCATTTCACTGACAAGAAACATCTAAAATTGTACCTTAGTGTCTGCTAAATTTCTAATAAGTAGGAAATCTGTTGGCAATGAAATCAGAATGCTGGAGATTATGGGAGTGAGGCAGTGGAGGCTGCAGATACTGTGTCAACATCTGAACCATAGATGCTAATTCTAATATGGCAATTAAAACAAAAGGAAGAGCTCACCGTGCAGCAGTGAACTGTCCTTTCTGGAGCTGATGCAGTGGATAGCCTTATCCAGATTCACACCGACTGTTCTATGAACCTGCATATAAATCATGCCAAAGAGTTCATTAAATAATATACAGATGATTTACTATAAGAACAATTAGCAACAGTAACAAATCAGCAACAAATGAAAGCCACTCAAAATATATTGTTATGCAATTTATCCTAGTAACTCCAGGCATATTAGTATAAAATTTAAAATATGTAGTCTTCATTACTTCACTTCAACATTCAGAAATAATTGTCATCATGTTGGAATGATTTACACCATCAACAGAAATCATGTCAAGTTTGTATTTTTGCAAATTCAAGAGTTAAATTAAATAACTTATTTTATTGATCCCTCTGTGGACAACCTCATTATATTTTTCTCTCATGGAAAGAGAAAAAGAAAAAGAGAATTTCTCCATTTGATTCCAGAAACCAATAGAAAACATCAATTAAGTGGTTCCTGTGTAAACTTGCAACATCTTCTGAGATATTCAAATGAGGCAGAAATTCCAGAAGACCAGGGTATGGAGGTAGCAGGGTACAATCCTTGCATCAGAATATCAATAACCAATGTGGCCCAGATATTGGACCATTATTATAATGAGAATACTTCCAAGGAAGAATTAAGAAATTTTGGTTAAGTGAAAGCCGGGGGAATTGGGGATAGGGATGTGGAAAGCAGACATGGTGCAGGAAGAAATCCAAGTAGGAATGGTGGGAGTGGGGGGGGGTCAGGGGAATGTGGATACATGAAATCATGTACCATATATTTGAAAGTGTTTTTGGTAGCCTGAGGATATCAGCATTCATGGGAGAATTGGAGAGTGAATGTGGGACAGGCTGCAGCACTGAAGAATGGATTAGAGATCAATAAAATCTATTAGGCATAGTCACTCAAGACTAGTCACAATGTGCTGGATTAGCTCAGCAGATAAAAAGGATGGCACTATAGCTGAGACACTTCAGAAACCTGCTTCAGAATTTATAATTATAGAATTGCATGCAACCGAGTAGATTTCCATTTGGAATATTGAAGCAGGAGTTTTTTGTTTCAAGTGTTTACATAAATATGATTAAAAAACTTTCACAATGGAACTGCAAACATGCTCAAGATTTTTAAAATATATGGAGGCAATATATTATCAGGTATTCACTGCATCAAGACATTTTTAAAATAAGACTTCTTTGGAAACCTCTTGGCTACTGTGATGAGTGTGAAATACTCACCTCTGACTTATAGTTGGTCTGGTTTTGGACTAAACTGGCTAATAATAACCAGACAGAGCAGACCAGGACATCAGGGACAGTTTCAAATTGGTCAGACCAGCTCAGCTCTAATATCTTCTCCAGGAACTCCATCAGGGAGGAATTAGACAGTAACACAGAAACAACTACAAAATTAACAATATATTTAAATGTTTATATAATATGCAACTATATTTGAAGATTTATTGTATCATTGTTTTCCAAATTAATCCTTAATACTGAGATTTCAGAACCCCATCCTGGTGGTTCATGGACAAGTGCTTAACTTGTGGCCTGCTCAACAAAGTTGGGAGGATATATGAGCTGTATGATAGCAAAAGGCAAGAGCAACGTTGAGGCTTAATGCAAGGAGTAAATGCAGGAAATGGTCCAGTTTCAGCTATTTCTATCCATTCAATTCCTGTGTTTTTGGATGCAGCTCTTGGCTGGAGATGTTTCTCAGCCAAAAGAATCTAAGCATCTATTGCTGGGTCTTTCTTAGGAGGGACTTTAGCTTACAATTACTCACGTAAACTGTTAACCATATCTGGTCAGGAGACCAACATTTGTACTTCAACTGGTCATTTCCATACAGTGTATAAAATTCAACATGCTAACAGAAAGTGAGATATGCAGCAGAGATTTTATTTTGCATATAAATCATAAGGTAGATAAGGGAGCTCAGAGGGTGTAACACATCACGATTTTAGCAATGATAAAGCACCATACAAAAGCCTGTTATGTAAAATAAGGTTCATATCGTTGGGGTGATATATTACCACAGACAGGCTAGTAAAGGATGAAGCAGAGTAGGAATTTACGATCACTTTAAGATTGGCAGGCGGACTGTCAGCTGGGTTTTGCAAGGTTCAGCACCAAGCCCACGCTATTTACAATCTATATTAATAACAGTTAAAATATATAATGCATCAAAAATTTTGAAACACGTTAGGGGGATGGTGAGATGTGAGGAGGATGCAGAGTCTGCAGAGAGATTTAGAGTTAACTTAGTAGCCAAAGTAGAATTTTGCTTAAAGACAAAAAAAAAACTAGGATGCTGAAACAAAATATTTTGGGGGTCCTTGTGCATGAAGTACATAAAGCTAGCCTACAACTGCAGCAGGTAAAAGGGCAATATAGTGGATTGTTAGCCCTTATTTTAAGAGGGTTTGTAATTTAAAGTGGGTAAGTCTTACTTCAATTGTTGAAGGCAGTAGTGAGACCACATCTTGAGAATTGCGAACAATTTTGACACATTCTTTTAAGGAAAGATATTATTTCATTGGACGCTGTTCAGAGAAGGTTCATAAAAGGTTGATCGTAGTAGGGATTATCGGGAAGGTTAAAGGAGTTGGGACCACTCATTTGAAGTGAGAAAAATGAGAGATGATCCTACTGAAATAATACAACGTTTATCAGGGCACTAGACAGGGTAAATGTTGAGAAGATGTGGCCTCTAGTACGAGAGTCCAAAACTAGAAAGCATGGTCTCAGAAAAGGAAAACACATTGAAAGCTGAAATTGGGAAAAATATATCCTCTCAGGCGGTTGTAAATCTTTGGAATATGTTGGCTGAGGGGGCAATATATCCCAGTCTGTGTTTAAGGCTGAGATAGGTAAATGTCTGATCAGTAAAGGTGAGGAATTGAACTTTGCAGAATGTCAGATCAGCCATGATCCTATTAAAATGTAGAGCAGGCTCAAAGTCATTTGGCACTATTTCTCATGGTGTTATACAGAGATATCATTCCTAAGAGCAGTCTTTTACAGGTGCCTTTCGTCTTCACAAAACGTGGCTTGAACATTAAAATACAAGTCAATGTAAGGAAGAATGCTTAAATTAATTCTCTGCAATTACATAATGTACAGTGGCATTAGTGGAAGAACAGAGATGTTCCAGTGTCACCTAGTGATATTGGTCACCGAGGAAATCAAAGACAAAAGCAAAGAAGGATTGAAATCAATATCTGGATAGATTTTATAATTGAACCCAGTTCCTTTGGATCCAAAATTGTAAATCAAAGCTTCTATTCTGATTAAATTTTAAAATTTAATTACCTCTGCTCCTGTTGTAGGTTGATGTTTGTTTCAAACAGCAGTAGAAGAAATTAAGAGCAGGTTGTAAGATATCTGTGTTCAAGTCTTTACATTTTCCTGCCAAGTTACTTACTTTAAAAATACAAACAAAACATTTACTTTTAAGTTTATGATTATTTTTATATTTTAATAAGCATTTCATCACATGCCTATTGTACAATTACTGAACATAGTTGAAAATTAAAATGGCTAGAATGTTTATTTTAATTTTGAGATCACGTAACTTGATTAACAAGGAACAGGGATGCTGATGAATGACAACAACATAACTGTAAAGGTACTAACTATTGTGCAACTTTTATTAAAATAAATTACTTTTTGAATTGTAGTGGTTATTAGGTGTCTTTTTCGGCATGAACAACACTTCAAACAATGTTAAAACAATTAAATGTTATAGTTTAAAATATTTTAGGGAGTGATTGATGTACAAGACCTGGGTCTCTTTGAAAGAGCTGGAAATTACATGAACTCCTTTTTGTTCTACCATGTCTGAAATCCTGTAGGCAGGGATATCATGTTGCTAGCCATGCACCACTTTAGGCCATATTTCCATGATAGCACATAGTAGAATATTTTACCTATCAGTGCCTTTAGATTATGTTTTATTCACTAAAATGAATTTATATATGTACCCATTAAGGACAGCCAAACTTATTTTTTTAAGTCTATTTTATAACCTATGTTTTCTCTACTTTCCAAACTTTCTTATAAATTTGGCTTCTCGTTCCAGATTGGATTTCATTCTTTTTTAATCTTAACTCAGTTTTCCATGCTGTTGACAAGCTAATTTAATGACCTCCCAAACAGCAAAAGTAAACTCTCTGTAAGGATATTGGTCTGGGCCATATTGAAGTACAATCCATCAGGAACTGGTCGCAATGGCCAAGTAATATAGAGGTCCCTCTCCTACACCACTCCAGCCAAACATTCATCCACACAATCATTCTATTTTTTATATTCACTGGCATGTGACACCTAAGTAATGAGGAGATAACGTCCTTTGAGGTCATGCTTTTGGATCTCTTTCCAACTTTTACAAATCTGCCTAATACTTTGTGTTGATGTTTGTGTTAAATTTTTATTGTGTATTGTGTGTTCTTTATCATTGTACCACTGCTGGCAAATTCATTTCACTTGCACTTTATGTGCAATGTGACGAATAAAACCGTATTGTATTGTATTGTACTTCAGCGGCCAAAAATACTATTGGAGAATGCTACTGATCTCCTGAAGTGATTCTTCTACCTTCATTAATTGCAAAATATGCTCAGCACGAGTAGAGATGTTATAATCATGTTTTACACGCTGCATAATCTGGCAGCCAGAAGGTAGCAACAGGTGCTTGAGGCAGAACAGTCCTGATGTCCAGGAACTAGATGTAGATGAACTGCAGTTGGACGGATGGAGGACTATGAAAACTATCAGGGGGATGTCTCACACTGCCTTACTATTTCTCATTTTGTTTTCCTATGTGCTTGCCCCTTTTATTCCAGGGGCTTCAACTGTTCAGTTGTATTTCCCTAATTGGTGCTCTCTCACTTCATCAAAAAGTTTAAATCATTAAATATCATTTTTAGTTTAGAGATACAGCGCGGAAACAAGCCCTTCGGCCCACCGGGTCCACGCCGAACAGCAATCCCCGCATATTAACACTATCCTACACATACCAGGGACAATGTTTACATTTACCAAGCCAATTCACCTACAAACCAGTAAGTGTTTGGAGTGTGGGAGAAAAACTAAGATCTCAGAGAAAACCTACGCAGGTCACGGGGAGAACGTACAAACTCCGTAGACAGCACCCGTAGTCAGGATCAAACTCAGGTCCCTGGCGCTGCAAGGCAGCAACTCTACCGCAGAGCCACCGTGTCGGCCTAATTTATCTTTTAACAAAATCTACTGACAGGGATTAGGCAGCTAATTTTATTTAAGTAACAGGCCTGGCATTTTAAATGAAAGCAACATTTTGCCTTCATATAGTTCCTTGCATAACCTTTGAACATCCCAAAGAATTTTAAACTCCTGTAGCCACTATTCCAATGTATGAAATAAGGCAACAAATTTTTGCTGATTAAATTGATTTAATCGTTGTGCAATGTGATAATGGCCCGATTATTTGTTGTGAGTAAGATTGCAAATATGATGATGAGGAATAAATATTATCTAGTATACCGGCACTACATCCCCTATTTTTTTAAATTTGAAATTGTAGTATTATCCTCTATTCAGTTCACCAAAGGGAACAGAATGCACTTTGCCAAGGTAAGGCAAAACTTTTGATTGAACCTCTGGACCCTCAAGCTTCCCCATCTCAGACTTGTCCTAAATCAAGGATCAAATTCCACCCGAGGCAAAACAAACCAATCTGGACAAAGACTGTATCATCTCCTTTAGTCTAAAATTGAAAACCTCTGCCTATTATGGACATTGATCGAGGCCCTGTCATCATTTGTGGAGCATTTTCCAGCAACTGTACACACTATCAATTAGGCCTGTATCTGTTTAATAAACATCACATACATTGAATTTAAAACACCACAGAATCCAATTTCTCTTCAGAACATCTGGGTGCTTAAAACTAATTTAAAAGGATGGATCAAATTGAAATGTATAAAAATATTCTTGAGATTGTATAAGATTATTCACTATACCATGATACAGGAGCTTGAAATCGGTACTGGTCATTTCCTTGGGATCTTGAATTTTTACCTGTACCAATGAAAGGAGATCCAATACCAAAGATAGGTTCCTCTTTCCTGAATAATAGAAAGAACTGATTAGAGCAGTAATCTATGATACTTATAAATTACAATCTGCAGAATCACTAACCCCTTCTTTTAAGAGGCAGAGGCAGTATCCTTCTGCAGGTATTGACATCTCATTGACCTCTTCAGTTCTATGGTCTTTCTGAGATACCCCTCACCAAAGATCCTATAACGAGCACAATAGTCCACTCGACGAAAAAGACGTAGTAAGGTCACGGGCAGATTCATGGGTAAATTTTGGCCCCATTTCCGTAACCGGCTTCCATCTCCGCCATCATTGTCCGCCAAAGCGGAGCAAAGATACTAGTGCGGAGACAGAAGCCGGTTACGGAAACATCCTCTGATTTGTATTTGATAAATACTTCATTTAGATAATCCCACCATTACAGAAAAACATTAAAAAGGACAATTAACGTAATCATAATTTGTTAACATATTAATCTTTAACAAAATTTAACAGAAATATGAATCTAACCGTATATCACACACGCAAACTGTTCCCACGCAACGCTGATTACACGACGAGAGGGATAACCAAAGTTGGGTCGGGTTACTGAAATGGACGAAGAAATGGCCTACGTTCCGCTCTGTTGCGTACTACACGTCAGCCCATTGCATTTGGCAGGAGTGGACTATCTTGCTCGCTATATGATCTTTGCCCCTTACATTCAAGGTTTTCCATCAAATACGGGAACTAAAGGAACTTTACTTCCTGTATACCTTCTCAACTGCTCCCTCTTGTGATTTATTTTATTAACTCAAGCTCTCGGAAATAGATGTTCTGGTATGTTAAACAGATTGATGTTTTAAGATTAGTTTTCATTCAATATTTTGTTGATTAGAAACCTAAATTAATCAATATCTTCAAACAGGCAAAAACCGATGGTGAGTATTACTACAATATAAAATCAACCATTTTCTTAAATAGCTTGCACTTCAATGTTCTAACTTACCTTTGAAAGCCTGTGCATTATTTTCTATTGTGAACCTTTGTAGTATCTGGAGAAATCGAGGTCGAAGCAAATCAGAAGCAGGAACCACGTTTTCATTTTTCCTCAGGAATGATTTCAAAGCCAGCAAAGCCTTGAAAGCTAATTCAATATCTTCAGTATGAACTATATCCTTAAAGAAAAGACACATTTTATTTTGTGTTGTATCATGAAAAACTATACTATAATCATTACAGGCAGTTTCTGGGTTTTAAGGGTTTCCTTCCGCACAACTGTCTGTAAGCCGATTTGTTCACCTTGTTCAGCACATACATTGTGGGCGAAAAGGCCTGCTCCTGTTCTGTACTGTTCTATGTTTTCCACTAGTTGGAAATGTCCATTTACTTTAGGAACACACATCATGTTGCTCTACATATACTTGCTACAATTCTTTCATTTGATAACCATTCTAACACTACCATAATTAAACAAATAGAATATATACAGTATTCAGTCATTATGAATACCATAACACATTTTATTATTGTTACTAGCTTTAAAATCCTTTAAAAATCTACGGGAGAATCAATGTAATCAGATTTCTGTAAATCAGGTTAATGTACCCCTCAGACCTTCATTTAGTCTTCAGATTGTGGAAAGGAAAACTAGAAACTGAGAATACCATTATTTTTTTAATAGTTTTTACAACCAATGCTGATAAGGAGTCAACAACGACCCTTTCAATGATGATGTTACTGCCTCATATATTGGGTAATGGAATCTAGCCTGCTCCCTATGAATTACCTGCTGCTGTATACCTTGTCCTTCAAGTGAGAGGGAGTGTGTCGGTATCACATAATATGCTTGGGTCATATATTTGTCTTGAAATAGCTGGCAATATATGGAAGCTGCAAAATACAGATATAAGGTTTGGAATGGAGTTGTGGAGGTGTGCTACAGCATCTAATTCTAAATTGATCATAAGTCTTGATTGGGATCATTGGTTAGTGAGTGCAGTGCACAATGCAGTATCATAGACTTGCTGTGCAGTTGGTGATTATTGGCATCTGAAGATGCATTTGCTGATCCTAACAACTTTTGCGCTCTGTATACAGGTCTTCAGGATGACTCCGAGCGTTATGTGCCACAAGTATCTCCATCCACTGTAGGAGGATTATTTTATATTTTCAAATAGTAGATAACTTACCTCATTTTCACCAGGACTTTAAATGCAGCATTGGAAATATGCAACTTGTATTCCCCCTTTCTGTACCCCTTTTAATATCCCCCAGGAAAGAAGAAACTAGAGATCAATAATGGTAGTAATCATTTGGGTAAGTATATTAGTGGGTAGAGAAATGTAGCAAATGGAGGTCTGTAGGTTGGGTAGCTGAGATATTGAAAGGTCAAAGTGAATTGGGAAAAGAGACATAGGAATCCTTCCACTGACATTTAAAATCTATGCAATTTCCAGTCTGATTCTGAAATTAGACAAAATAGCAATAAGCCTAATTATAATTCGGTCCAGATATCAGTTGATGCTAAAAACTGGGACATCAATAAAAAGCAAGATCATCTTCAGCACTTGTTGCTGATTAGAGCAAACAAATTTCTTATAACAAGCAATAATGATTGTTACTTACCAGCAGAATCAGGAGGACATTTGGATTTCCCTGGATAATATTCATCAAGCAACTTACATCACCCTGCATATTTTCAACCTCACTATGGTTGATATCAAAATGTGTAAACCAACATTTCAAGATGCAGTGACCAAATCTGTCTGTCAACTCTGGATAGTGGAAGAAAAACTTCAGAACTAGAGGATGACTCGTATACACAGAAGAAACAGTGGCAATACTCTCCAAGAGCTTACAAATGGAGTTCAGTGATATCTGCAAAAAAAAAGAGAAAACAAACAGAATTATAATAACCATAGTAAGAACCTTTTCTTAAATATAAACTACATCTAATCCTTAGGTTTCATATTTTATCTGGTAATTTTGGTCTTCTTTGAACCTAATTCTATCGTTAACTTATTTGGTTATTAATGGTTAGATTGTTTTTATCACCACAAAATAAGCTCAAGTAATTCTCCATCCTTACCACATCCTATATCCTAAACATCCCTCATGGTTGTTTCCAGCATCTTCATTTGACTACTGCTAAACATTCTTTGCTGAAACCTGTTCTTCTATTCTCTAAGTTTCAGCAGTTCCCGATTCTAGCTTCCCCACTGAAACTTATAAAGAATAGAAGATGAGGATCTCCTTCCACCAAACCACCCCACTCCCAAATTTAACTGCAAACGTTAACATTCTGCCTAAATCCAATGTTCTAAAATAATTCCTTTAAATTTTGGTATTTTACTTGCTTGAGCCTTCCTTAAATTCCACTTCTTTAGACCTGTTGAACACATTTCCTAACAACTCTGCTTTGGTCCTATGTCTTTTTTTTCCTCAAATGCTTTTGTGACGTGCGATTAGATGTCCTTTTTACATTGTAAAAACATTTGTTCTTGTAGTCTGTGTGTGCTTACATATACAAGAGAGAATTCTCTGCCACACAAAAATTGTTATACTCCAGAAATGTAGGACTTTAGTCCAACTACATCAGATGCAAATTATTGATCACGGATTGTTATCACTGTTCTGTTACATGAAAAAGTGTAATAAAAAAATTAAATGACCAGAAGTACTAATTTTACTCAGTATACAATAGAAAAACATCTATGTTTACCAAATCTAGTTTACTGCACTTTTCTTGGCATATAGACAATAGATAGATTGCGGCTTTAAGTACAAAGGACGGAGGTGCATGTCCTCGATCGAAGCATGTGTGTAAAAAGCTACTGATAGCTTTGAATAAATGACCTTCTGAAAAAAACCTATGGAAACAAAAACAGAGTGAAGTACTCCAAAATATTCATGTGTATACTCTTCAAATGTACATAACCTGAAAAAGAGCTGATGAAAAGCTATAATCATTATAATCTAATTCTAGTATTGAACCATTTATTTTAAATCGACCTTTAATAAAAAAGCAAGAATTTTGCTTTACCATAGCATTAAATATTTATATACTAATATTTACACAGCATAATTTCATGATCTAAGTGTTAAAGGGCAAATAAAAGGTTTTGACATTGGTGTATTAGCGGTTAGATCATTGAGAAGTAAATTATATTCCATGCCTATAATTCCAAAGCTCCTTTGAAGTGAAGCTTTTGAAGCAGGATGGGGAAAACATGAAATATCTATAGACTGTTTAAATGTCAAAAAGCAGTTTAGTTTAATTACTCCTGAACAATTTCGATTTTTTCATATGTAAGTATATGGGTTATCTATTTTTGTATATGCGTCTCATCTATAATAGCACACCTTCAATTCAATGTGGTACTTTTGATATTGATTTTATGTCAACATTCATCATCTTAACAGCTGCACTAACATTTATATTATGTAAATACAAACATTCATATTTCAGAATAAAAATTCAATATGGCACCATAACACAGCTAATAGAGCTGCCGCCTCACAGCTTCAGCAATACAAATTTAATTCTGACTGCTAGTATGGAGCCTGAAAATTCTGTTACTGTGCATTTCCTCTGTGTGATCCAGTTTCCTCATACATTTCAAAGACATGCAGTTTGGCAGGTTAACTGACTACTGTCAATTGCCTTGGGTATGTAAGTATAATTTTGATGGGATTGGGATGGAAGTAGTTGATGGAATTGTGAGGACAATACAGTAGGATAAGTGCAGGATAGACGCTTGATGGCGAGCAGATGAACTGGGCTGGATGAACTGTTCCTGGCTTATATGACTCCCTGATTCAATTAATTAAAACTATCTATTGTGATATATAGCTGCAGGCTTAAGACAACTTTAAGCTTCATTATCACACTATTGCCGATTTAATTTTTTTCTAAGAGCAGCTGAAACTCAGGTTTTCCTCTAAACACACACATTTAGCATGCTGACATTGCAATGTCGGTTCCCTAACATGCATAATTGAAACATTAATTCGTCCTTTGTGTATGTGGAACCTTGCTGAATTATACTTTAGCCAGAACTATTACTTAACTTAATATTAGTGTGGCTTAGGCAGCAGGATATTATCAAAAGACTTTCAATTTAGTGAATGCTTTAATTTGTAATGTTTTCACTGAAATGAAAGTTCAATTTGGTCCAGCTTCGGTCCAAGGTAAAAAAATAAAAGTAGACTGACTTCATACCCACTCGCTGACAAATGTCTGAACTGAAACAAGATTGTTCACAACTTAATATTATACTTCATTTTGACTGCTTTGTGCCTCATATCCATGCCGTGATTATGGTCATCTATTTCCAGCTCTGCAAATATCACCCAGGTTTGCACATGTCAGAACTCTTTTTTTTGTTATTGCTAGTATTTCCATACATTCCTACCCTTCCTCATTCTACCTTCCATAAAGTTAAAATTGTGTTACTCGTGTCCTAATTCAGCCTAGTCTCATTTACCCATCACTTAAGCAATATTAACTCATCCTTTTCCATGGTCTTCTTCTTTTCTCAAATCCATCACATTTTTAGAATCAAATATTGTTGCTGAAGAGAAAGGTGGAAAAACAGGAGTTACAGGTAGTTCTCAATAACGCGTGTTTCCACACTATGAATTGGATATAAAGGAATTGATGAATTAGGGAACACTATATGCAGCAGGAGGGGTTAAGTGGCTACATGATTTTGATTTGGAACTAGCGATCTACTTCAAAGCTATTTTGGAAATTGAAAAGCAGAAAAAAACTTGCAAAAAACAAGCTAGTGAATGAAAATTACTGTATGTTTATTTAACCTTCCCATGGTAATCAAACAGCATTTCCTCTTAAGAACACAGTCTATCAGTTTCACTGCTGGTGACCGGTGAAATTGACAAGCAACCACTTCTATTGACTTGTGCAATGGTACTCCATTAACCAATGTAACATAGAGCCTTTAGTATTTTTAGCTTGCAGCAAGCCACAAAACTAAACATAACATTTTTTAAAAGATCTTTAATTTTGAAAAACCTGCTGGGAAAAAAATACTTTGTTATTGCGAGTCTTGATTTCTCTAACCTCTAATCCACTTTGCCACAACATGACACAACTGTTTTTATAATGCAATTTTCCATAACACAAGGTTTCTTAGGAATGTAACAATTGCATTAAAGCAGAATTAATGTGATGTACTTCCATCAATAGTTTGTATGATCCAAGTATGCAATTTGTTTTATCAACAACTAAATAATGTTTCTAAATAAGCTGTTACCTGTTATCGTACAAATGGGCCAAGTATAATAATAATAGCAGACAATGTTGGTGGTTTTGGAGATCTTCATCTATTCCAATTGTGTCTAAACTTTCGAAAAGTACAGATGTAATGTCTAAAAATGTATAGTTCAGATGTGGAATACACTTCGCAAAGAGTGCAGAAACTTCTTCCAGATCTAGGACCAGAGAAAATTGTTCATAGATAATTACAGTGACATCTCTCATTGTTTTAATCTTACACTATATAACTGTATAACATTAAATCGTGCAAAAATTTATGCAATGGATTAAGGAAGTCAATTCAACAAGCAGGAGCAATATTTTGGCAGCTATATTTGCATTAAAGCATTTGAATAAAAGACCAAAATACTCGCTCAGAACTGCACCTTTTGATAGCTTTCCATGGATATGGAAAGCGAGGAACTTGGAATTATGCCTTCTTTTGTTCATGCTTGTGTCAATATGCAATAAGCTAAAATATGAATAATGCTAATGGTTGATGCATTCATGGGTTGTTATCTGTGGAGCCATAGTTGAGTGTGAAGAAGTGACTTTGGGAAATTAGGAGAGAAAATTGGAAGCAAAGTACAAACGCAAATAAACAAGACAAATTACATAAATATAAATGTATCAATCTCTATTTATTTCCTTACATACTCCCAAGTTTATGTAAACTGTATTATAACAAAATGGAGCTAAAACATAATCGCAACACAGTAGCGCAGCAAGAAGAGCTGCTGTCTCACAGATCCAGCAATCTGAATTCAACCCCAATTTCCGGTACTGTTTATGTGAATTTTGCACCTTCTTGTGACTTGTGGGTACATTGATTTCTCCCTGCAACCCAAAGACATGCCAGTAAATTAATGGCTACTATAGATTTTGCCTAATTTAGGTAAGTGCTAAATAAATCATGGGGGATTTGATAGGCACATGAGAGAATTGGTTACAGGGAAATGTGGAAGTATGGGATTGATGAAATTGCTCTGAGAGCTGGCATTGGCTCAGTGAACACAATGGCCTGTTTCTTTGTTGTAAGGAAATATGCATACCAAAGATTTTTACTAAATGTAATATGTCAAGGCCTTAGTAGAGTTAATACACACTCTTATGTATTGCCCGGGAACAATACCAACGGAGTAAGAAATTTAACTGTAATTTAGTAACTAACTTCAAACATAGTACATCACCCTAACCTACATAAATTGGTTGCAGCCTTTTAAACTGTGTCCCGGCCGAGTCCCGCTGATTGGACGGTGTTTCCAATCTACCACACATGTGTGCACCCGTTAGGCAAACCTGCTTCGTTGCGTAGTAGCAGGGTGTCAAAATATTTCTGCTGAAGCTCTCCCAAGTGCATGCGGAGCATCTAGAGCTCAGCTGCTTCCTCCAGTCTTGTCGTTGGTGTTAAAATCGGTAAAAGCTCAATGTGTTCCTGGGAGGTGTTGTTGGAAAGCGGAGAAGTCTCTGGCGATGGTCCCGCTGTCGCCATGGGCCAGAACAGATTAGGAGCTTGAAGAGCCGTATATGTCTCTTTTGTTTTAAACCTCGTCACCAATTGCCCAGAACAATAACAGAGTAAGTAATTTACGAACTAACTTTGAACATAGTACATCACCCCGACTTGCTTAAAATAGCTGCAGCCTTTTAAAGTGTCACGCATTCTTACTCTCCAGAGGAGTTGCTACCTGTCCTGTTGAGTTACTCCAGCATTTTGTGTTTAAATTCAGTGTAAACCAGCATCTGCACTTCCTACTTCCTACACTTTAAAACTGTGCCCCAGGCAAGTCCCGCATCACCGTCCTCTGATTAGACAGTGTTCCCAAGCTACCACCCACGCACGCACCCACCCGTGATGTTCCTTGCCGGCAGGGATGTCGGCAATGATGCTGGCGCGGATGCGCGTGAGATGCCTGCAACCTATTCTCTCTCACATGCCTATTAACTACTCCCTGATTCTCTCCTTGAATCCCCCCCTGATTATCCCACAACTCACTGCTCTTAGGGAAATTTACAGATATTTTCAAAGCTGTCTCTATGACACTATATTGCCATGACAAAGAAAATTACATATGATTCAGAAGTGTAGCATTACACCTTGAGAGAAAAAAAACGTTCATGCTGCATCACTCATTATTAATTTGGATAAGGAAGGCTTTTCAATACATCCTAGACCTTCAATTAAAAAAAGAACATACTGCCCGTTCACAGCAGTTCATCTAACTACAGGATTTTTTATTATAGTTTCCAACGATATCTGCAATTAATAATTCCTTATCTTTCCTTATGCCGGTCCAAACTCGCGCTTTTGGTGTCTTATATTCACAATAAACTTATGACACAGGAGGCCATTTAACCCCATTTGATCCATGCTAGACCCCAGTGAAGCAAATCTCATTAGACCTTTTCCATTTCTTATTTCCCTGTGGCCATGCACCTTATTCCCTATCACATACCCATTAATTCCCCTTAAGATTCTTTTGTCATTTATTTAGAGCAACCAATCAACCTAGTTGGAATATAGAGGAAACTGGAGTACATGCAAAGTCCATACAGACAGCATCTAAGGTCAGGACTGAACCCAGGACCCTGGAACTATGAGGATGCAGTACAAAAACATGTTGGAATCAGCAGAAAGTCTTTTCTTGAAGGTTTTATTTTACTCTGGGACTTTCGGCATTTGAAAAAATATGAATTAAATCAAGAAGGAAATATTTCCCAGGCCATTTCCCAACAAAATAAGATTTTGCGGGACTTTCATCACTGGTTTAGGGATTACTAGTAAATCCCTGGAAACACAGGCAAAAGAGAACAATTAAGCTGGATAAATATCTGAAAAGAAAGAACTTGCTGGTCCATTGGGAGAGGGCATGAGACTAGAATGTTGTACTCCACAAGCTAAAGGCCTCCTTTGCTGAAACGATTGTCATTCTGTGAAGTGACACAAAATGGTGACGAAAAACTTTGGTTACCCATTTTATAGATGTCAACATTTCATTTTACAAGGCATTCAGCAATTGAAGCAAATGTCTAGAGAATGGAAAAGGTGACAGGTTTTTATTATAAAAACTCCACAGGTCTCACGCAGCCTCATGGAAGTATTTTTTGTGAAATTGTAATGAGAAAAAAAATAAATATCATCCATACCATGTTGATAATTCAGAACATCTTCCGTTGCTGAAAATAGGTTTCGACACAAGGCACAAAGGAAGTCTGAGCAAGCCTGATTCAATTTTGGATTTCTAATAAAACATCAAAAAATCATATATTTTAGAATTCTCACCTAGCTCAAGCACTAGAGCTGTGGAAATGAATTTTATGTCACTGAATAAAATAGAAAAAAGGTACATTCACTAACAAAATGACAACAAAATTTAGCCGTAAAACATAAATATGCGAATATGTAGGTTGCATTACCTGCCTCCTGTACATAATCTGTTTTTCAGTTCCATTGTAAACTTTATAAAAGATGATGAAGCTGTAAGTAGTTAATTCAAATATTGAATTGAGTGGTGGTTTATAGGTAGAGTTTAAATATAAATGTAGGCAACTATCATGGTAGGAATATTATAATTCATTTTAAAAGCAACACAAATATAATAGTGTTAATGTACTGACAAACAATTGCATTGGAACTTAAAAATGGTAGAATGCCATACCTAGCTTAACAGAAAATAGGTTGGCTGTGTTGGGCAAAATAGTGTACTGCACACTGAGAATGGAGAAGAAAACCTCCATCACTGTGGCGTTAGGAGCCTTTTCATAATATTTCTGTTAGAAGGAAATACAGAAGAGAAAATTGACCAATAAAATTATGAATATAACAGAACAAACCAATTGCCAGTCAAGCTAAACGTTATTGTCGCAGGGTTCTTAAGGGCACATTTGTTCATTGTTGTTTAATTCCCAAATTTATTGTTGAATAAAATGTGAGGTAGATCTGGAGAGTTTACACTGTTACAGAGCGACAAACAGCTGAATATCTGATATGGTAAAGAATAATGCCCAAAATACTCAGGAGGGGTTCAATATTTGCAGAGACAGTTAAAGTTTCAGGTCAATTACTTTTGATTTGAACTCTGAAAAGGCAAGATTTCTCAGCCAGCATCGTGACTATTTGTGATATTCAATCTATTTGTCTCCACCATAATAAAAAGCATTTCATTTGTTCCCTATATCTCTCTTTCCCTGAATAATGATTGTTTTTCTACTTTTGATGAAAAGTCATTGACCAAAAAAAAAACCTTAAACATGAAAAATGTACTTGCTGCCACAGATGCTTGTGACCCTCTAATGATTTTCAGCATTTTTGTTTCACATGACAAACTTCAAACTGAACTGTGCCTAGTTATAGAGGGGGGGGGGGGGGGGGGGGGGGGGGGGGGGTACTGGACTTGAAAGCATGAGGAGTATGAGGATGTGTCTGAAAGCTGCTGCCTGGCCTCACCATAGTGGGGTCATGGTCAGACTGCAGAAGGGCTCCGACCCAAAATGTCACCTACCCATGACCTCCTGAGATGCTGCAGCACTTTCCGTTCAGTACAAGGGACACTTTAGAACAAACAAGTGCATCATAAAATCTGCTTGATTACCAAACAATTTTCATCATCATTAGTATTGCTAGATATCAAGAAGGATTTTCAAGGTGAAATCCGCAATATAATAAAAAGCATTGCTAAAAATAAATTACTCAATGCTATATTTTTAAGCAATGCAATTAAAAATCAATGTGTTTTTTGAGAAAATGAAAATACATGGTTCTTTGCTTTGAGTTGTAGTTTGTTAAATAAAACCAGGCACTTTCAGTCACAATCTTTGCAGGCCATGTCTCTGAATGTCTGAATCATAGAAATTCCACAAAGTACTCATTTAAATGTGTGACTAAGAAGCCACTCATACGACGCACACTTCTGCAGTTTTCTCATAAGAAAGCTCCTGTAGTGACATTAGGTGACATGCATGGCTACTTTTGAACTTCTTCTCTGCGTTACTTCGGGTGCTGTTGTAAACTGCATTTGCAAGTCAGGCATTGAAGGCAAAATTGACATGCTTATGGACCAATACAGACCAGATACATAGATTCCAGAAATCTGCTCAAGCACACACATTCAGATCTCAAACGCTCTGAAGCCTTTCACATGCAGTGCAACTGCCAGATTCCTGACCCTGTAAAAATCAGTACCCGAACTTCCTATCCTCTAGATCATTCAAGGTAGCAACAACTGATGAGTGATATATTTCAGATTTTCATTTATTGCAGTGACATTAGATGAGATGCACTGCCTCTATTGAATAAGCACATGGAT
Source organism: Leucoraja erinaceus (assembly GCF_028641065.1). Taxonomy (NCBI): domain Eukaryota; kingdom Metazoa; phylum Chordata; class Chondrichthyes; order Rajiformes; family Rajidae; genus Leucoraja; species Leucoraja erinaceus. The sequence goes on along the minus strand of NC_073413.1, from coordinate 7,494,675 downwards.
AAGAAAGGTTTAAAGCGATATGGACCAAATATAGGCTAATAAGACTGGCTTAGATGGAGTACCTTAGTCTGCATGGACGAGGGGCCGAAAGGCCTGTTTCTGTATGATACAACCCTTTACCTGGATTCTTCTATTGCAGCTCTTGCCCAATCCATTCCCCTCATCTCTTTGTACTGGTATTATCCCTCTAATCTTTAAGTCCAGGTGAAGGATCTCAACTTGAAATGTCAATTTTGCCTTCATAGACGCCGCTTGACCTACTGAGTTCCTCCAGCAGTTTGATTTTGGCTTGTATATTGTGTTTTCTGGTCACCATCCCTCTACCACTGGAAATATTTTCTCAGTATTGAGTTCATATAACCATTCATAATTTTTAAGTCTTTGGTCAAGAAATCCAGCGCATTAAAAATAATGAATCTATTTATAACAAATAAAATGTTTATATTTCTTACCATTACAATTGGGATGCACAAAGTGTCGCAAATTGTCAGCAGAAACTCTGAGAAATTTTCCAGCACATTCTCACTTGCAATTCCAGGTGATGTGAAAGCATTCTCTTGCAATGAGCGATCCTTTTGACAATCAATTGCTAACCTACAAAATAATACTTTGAGCATGAAGTTATTTTCAGAACTTCAGTGGCAGTCTATTGTCACAACAAAGGAAATGAGATGAAAAGCTTGGAAGCAGATAACTGGGAAAAATGGACAGTGGTAGATTAATTCTCAATTGAAAGGCAAGGATAGGTTGAAAAGTCTTCCTTGCCATTGTTTATTATGGATGATTCAGCATGAAGGAGTTTCTCTGCCAAAAAGTAACTCTATACTTTTTTCTTCCCATTTGTGATTCCAAGTCTGTAGCCATTTCCATTGTTGTGACAATAGACTGCCAAATGTAGACCGTCACAGCAGGAACCCATCAGATGCGCATGCAATACAATATCGTTTATTGTCATTTGAACCTCAAATGAAATTCAAACTAAATTTGATTTCTGCAGTCATACAACAAGAAAAAAAACCAAGACACACAATTTACACAAACATCCATCACAGTGAATCTCCTCCTCACTGTGATGGAAGGCAAAGTCATTGTCTCTCCCCTCATTGCTTTCCATTCTTCTCCCGATGTTAAAGCCCCCGGCGGGCGATGGCAAGTCGCGTGGCCGTTAAAGCTGCGCCGGGCGATGTAAGGCCCTGCTTCGGGTCGTTTTCAAACCCACAATTCGGGCGGGAGAAGTTGCCGTTGTGGGAGCTCCGAAAAGCAATCTCCCACCAGGGACCGCGAGCTCCCGATGTCACCCTCCACCGGGCCTGCGGCTGCAGCCTCCGAAGCTCTACAGTCGGGTCGCAGCCGCGCGCCACCACAGCTCTCCACGCTCCGAAGCCGGCCAGCCCACGATGGTGAGTCCACAGGCTCCGCGACTAGAGCACCCAGGTCGTTCTGGTTGGAGGCCGCTCCACGGTGCTAGGCCCCAAAGACAACGGAGACCCGACAGGGAAAAGGACGGGTCCCCCGTACAGGGTAGAGATTTAAAAGTCCCCCCCCCCCCCCCCCGCATATACACAGCTAAAAACAATATATAAGCTACAACCAAACTATATACTCAACAGGACAAAATTAAAAAAGACAGACGCTGCAGAGGCCGCGGCCGCCGCCATCTTATACACTCTCTTATGCGCAATTGGGGGAGGGTTGCCAGACCCGCCGCCATTTTGAGATCGTCACTTTGACTCGTGTCACATCGGGGATCTCTGGCGTCGTCTAATGGGGACCCAACCCCAATGGATTCACTGGCCGACTAGTAAATATAATAAAATCTTGTACAGAAAGTAATGTCAGCAGTCAGCATCTTCTCAAGGTAACTATTAGCTGATTAATCTGTATTTATAAATAAGATTAGTATTATGACAGGTAAATGTACAATACAGCATAGTTCCAATTTTTTTTTAAGATCTTACCCGCTATGATAATAAATTTCCAATGAACCAAGTAGGTTGAAAGGCACTGGTGAATGGAAGAGAGCATGGGAACCAGTGCCTGGTCAGTGGAAAGCGAATGTGGGAACTATTCCCCCAGTCAGTGGAATTTGGCTCCCAGTGAGAGGAAGGGGAGTGTGGGAACCCTGGCCCGAGTTAGTGGAGAGGGAGTGCAGCAAATAGTACTTGGTGAGCTAGATGCTAAACCATCAGGATTTCCATATAATCAGATGGCAGATCAGGGTTTTACTGTATTCAAAAACTTCCAGATTTTCCCCAGATCAGCATCACCAACAATTCCTTATCCCAGCTCCCCTGCAGCCCCCACATCCCAATTTTAGCAGTGCTTGCACTGATGATAGGATGCTGGATTTTTATCATGTCAACAAAAATTATATAATCTAACGCAAATATTTTGTGTGTTAACAGTTTCAGGTGCCATTATTGGAACATATGGATCTTGGTGCCAGGCAGCAATTTCATTGATCATGTCACACATAACCACCCCACATGTCCCATATCCTTCACAGTGCTATCTATCAATCCTTCCCATCCACCAGCTCTCCTTATTTTCCCTCCAGTCCACCTATAATCTTGCTTCCCCATATCTCTATCCCCTTTAAACTTTTCTCCCTTTGTTCCTTTTTCACTCTCCTTCTCTTCATCCCATTTTCTTCCCACATTCTTAACTATTTCTCTCCCCTTCTCTCCCTCCATTCTCCTATTAATTCATGTGACACCATGCCAAAACAACTACATAAAGACATTTACATAGTTTGTGCTAAAACATAGTTCTTAACATGACTATTTTTGCCCTTGCTTTTATACCAAGATGTCTAACATACTGTAAGTCGGTCATCTGGTCATTGCATAGCTCTTTATAATAACTGTCACCATCATTCATACGTAAAAATCAAGATTCATCAAATGCTCATCATGTCAGATAATTTCCCAACATAATATGGAAATGGTCTTGTTCATCACAACTGATTTTGTTTACATGAAGTACCTGCAAGCATTAAGAAATGCTTCTAAATTGCTGTACAGCAACTGCCCTTGCCTTGAAAAGCTTTTGTTTTGTTCTTTTCTCATAGACTGACTCTGAAATAAGGAAACAAGAGATGGTGATTAAATGTGAAACATGGAACCACAATAACAATCGGCATTAAAGTAAAAATTACATAAAGGGCTTGAGTAACTCAGTGGGTCGGGCAGCATCTCTGGAGGATACGGTAGGTGATGTTTTTTGATTGGGACCCTTCGTCAGGCTGAATGTGGTGATGGTGGGCTGGGGCAGGCAGAAGCTGGGAGAGAGATGGAAGCAGGACAAAGCTTGGCAAGTGATAGGTGAATAGAGGTGGGGGGGGGGGGGGGGGGGGAGTTGATTGCAGATGGGTGCACAAAGGCTAGAGATGAAAAGGAGACAAATGGATGTAAGATACGGAAGGAGTGAATTGTGAAGCCAGAAGAAGAGATACAGGTGGATGGGGACAAGGGTGGTGGTGGAAAGGGAAATAATGGTCAGGATAGAGGGTGAAATGGCTGCACATCTGGGTGTGACGTAGGGAAGAGGGGAATGGGGTGCAGGGCGTTGTTATATAAAATTAATGTTTATACCGTTAGGTTGTAATCTATCCACTCTTCACTCCGGCAATGGAGAAGTCCCATGACTGAATACATGGGAATGGGAAGGGGAGTTAAAATGGTTAGCAACCTGGCAGGCCTAGGCAAACTGAAGAAAATGTAATTTGCAGTCTCTCTTAAGGAAAAACTAGCTGAAAAGCTTGACTGACAAAGAAAATACATATTACTGCATCTCAACTTTTCATATGTAAATTGATCTGGTCGTGAAGAGCCTAAATAGGAGAATATTAAACATTTATAGCTTTCTATTGTGAAATGTTACATGAAGGCACTCCAGTATGCCAATTGGAATATGGCAAATTTACAAAGTCAGTTTCCATTCCTCCCTATAACACAATGTTTCTTAGGAATGCAACAATCACATTATAGCAGAACTACCTGTGGTAAGCAAAATATTAATTTAAAAATCTCACATTACCTCTTTACTCCTAATAGTGTCAGGAAGATCTGCACAGCGCATTAACATTGCTTCAATGAGCTTTTGCAATTCCTGGTACTGTACAGGTACTGCCAGATGTTCCTTCCTGAGAATTAAAAAAAAATAATAATAAAACTATGGTGCATATTTGTCACTTATTCCACCCATGTCATTCTATATGGATTCACTATTCAATATAATACTAAGCATCAAATGTGAATCTGGTTCATCAAAATGGGCCCGTAAATTTTGCTCCTCGGCTCACCTCTAACCTACTTGCTTGATCATTCCAGCCAATTAAACTATGAAGATATTTTTCCACTTGGCTAAATTTTTGACATTCACAATGTCGGATTGATTGGGAAAGTGGTAAATTGGATTAAAGATTAGGTTTAGATTTATTATTGGAACATGTACCAAGGTACAGTGAAAGGCTTTTTTTTGCATCCTATCCAATCAAATTATAATGTATACATAAATGCAATCAATGCCAAGCTCAGTACAATAATAGAGCATAGTGATAGATACAGAGCACAGAATATAGTTTTCAGCATTGAGGCACACTATTTCCAGAGATAAAGTCCAATGTCTATAATGGGGTAGAGATGAATAGAATAGCACCCTGTCTTATGGAAGGACTGTACAGAAGCCTGATAGAGGGGAAGAAGCTGCAGATTGCATGGAAAGAGGAAGACATCAGCCAAAATCAGGTTCAAAAGGTTGCATTCACAATTCCTATCCTGATGACAAATTCCACTTGTCTTCCTTTACTTGAAACAAACCTCTCGCTATTAGATCATCACTAATAACAAACATGCTTTTACTCACCGAAGGAAGGCTGCCACAGCATTGGCTGCTTCTGTCACAACTTCAAGACTGGAACTGGTCACTGCTTCTTGTAAAACAACAATAGCTTCATGCCAAATGGCAACATTCATAAACAACTGTATTCCTGATGGTTGTCTGTAAAATATACATTTATCTTTTAATTTGTATTTACACATTTAAAATAAATCGTTGTGAACACATTGAAGTATAAGATGTAAAATACAGCACATTTACAATTCTGCTCTAACGTCAATGCTCCTCTTGAAAGAGGAACTGTTAAGATAGTACTTTCATCTTAAAGTATATCCATTTATGATTCCAGTCTGAAGACCACGCTGGAGGCAACAAACTTAGAAAAGACCAGCTTGGTCTTAAGAAGTGACCTGAGCAAAATGCAGTAGATGCTGGGGCATATCTAACAAGCTCATCAGGAAGGTTGGCTCTGCCCTGGGGATGGAGTTTGATACATTGGAGGTGGTCTTGGAGGTCAGGATGCTCCTCAAACTGCAGAACATCTTGGACAATACTGCTTACCCCTTCAATGACACACTGGTCAACCTGAGGAGCACCTTCAGCAACAGGCCAGTTTCACCAAGATGCAGCACAGAACCCCACAGGAGATCCCTTTTCCCTGTGGCTATCAACCTTTCCAACTCCTCCCCCTTCTGTTGTGGGGTAGATTGACTCCCCCCCCCCCCCCCCCCCCCCCAAATCTTTACACATCCCCAATCCTGGACTTTCCACTCGTCACTTTAATTTCATGTTTTATGTGTTTTATGACTGTTGGCAGTCATATAAATCCCTCCTGGCATAAATAAAGTTCTATTGTATCGTATATTGAAACAATAACTTTTCCAAGCTATAATAGATGAAGAGGCAATTATCAGGTTTTGGACAGAAATATTACAATGTATTTATAACCAGGGTTTTGAGGTAATTAGCATAGTTATAGGTGCAGTTTTGGATTTACGTATAAAGTACACTAGTACTGATTCCAGAAAATTCTAATTAACAAATGTTAAAGATACGGGATAGAAATTAGATTTTACAAAAGCTGGTTGAAATTTCTCAAGGCTGGTGACACACAATATATTTAAATCTTTCGGCAGACTTTGATAAAGCAGCAAAGCTAATGATCTACAACGATAAAAGCACATATGAAGAGAGAGGTAATCCTAAATCCAGTAATATTGCTGCAGAAAAGACCAGACCAGTACATCAACAGTTTAATAGCTGAATTCAAGACAGTGCTGCCCGAGACTCATCCTACATTCCATAACATGGAAAGACCTCTTAGGTCGGCATCTACTGAGATGTAGTCAAGCTTTAGATAATCATTGTACAAATATGGTTGCCAGCCTCGATGAGGCTGAGTCAATAAAAAGTTTGGTGTAGCTAATAAGGCTCTGCAAAATCATCTTGACATTCGATTTTCAAATTGTGCTGTTAAAAGTATGACGTGCTGTGATTAGAATACAAAGTGATTCTAACAGGAGCCTGCTTCTTCAACTTTCAGAAATGGAGCTGTCAACAGACAAACATCTATATGTAGAAACATTTCCATCTCTTAGAATGTCAGAGCTGCACTGTTTCTCTAGATTTGATTCCCTTCTTGCAGCTGCAATTTTGTCACAAACTTTCCACTGGGAAACCCAAACTGATGCCTATGTGAAAAAAGCTTAAATGTACAAAATCTTATGGGAATCAAAAGGCTGAAGAAAAGCAGGTTTGGAAAAATCAATTCAATGGTAACTGTTAAGAAATGGTACAACTAATCTTTTATTCATGTGTCGTTTCCATGAGTGTCAAGGTACAAAATTGGAAGTGTCTTACATTTTGGGTATTGTGAATTAGAATGGGAAGAAACAATTTCTGCAGCATTTAGTGCTTTTTTTCTTTTGAAAGATTTTTGTGACTCCAGGGTGAAAGGAGGAGACGGCAGCGGTGGGGAGGGGAGGGGTTGGGTGGACAAAGTGACGGATAGGAAAGGATTTGAGAAAATGGGTCAGACAGACAAATGGGAATAGCTGAGCTATAAAACTTGGCCAGCATGGCCAAGTTAGGATATAGGGCCTGTTTCCAAGCCTTATGGCACCATCATTTTTATCTGGTACTCTGGCAATTTCAGTGGTGCCAGACAGATAGATTTCCACACTACTGGATATTATTACTATTAATACACACTTTTACTCGTTTTTTTCCAAGATGTTACAGATAATGTCATAAAGTTTTCAGTGAACTGGCAAGTTTACAGTAGCATGGGAAATGTGACCTGGTGATTTTTAAGGGAGTGTGGGAATGTGTGCTTTGTGAGGCAAATGCCAAATTTGTAAATAATGGAATTATTGGAATTTTACTGTACAACTATCCTAGCAATTAAAAGTAGATCACAAGTCTAAACAATTTACCTTTTTAAAATCTCACCAAACAGTAGCAGACCTTGCTTCTGTACTTCAATATTGTTCACCTTCATTGTCTCTTTCAAGCTTCGAACCAAGGATTCTATACCTGTAAATATTTTTAAATGTGAATTTCTGCTGTTTAATCAAGGATTTATCACTAACACCATATTGCACCACTAAACAATAATTGAAAATATTATCTGATGTCTTTCCTTAGCTTCTGAAATGAAATAAAGATCAAAATATTATAATCCATTGATGTGTATTCTATAATTTATATCAATGTTTCTCACTTCTCTCATTAGATAAGGAGTGATTAAGTGCTTGTTTTAAGTAGTTAAATTCACCTGCTTAACACAGCCTAAATAGCTAAACTGACCATTTTGATTCAGACAATGCAACTGTGTTATCTTAGTCAAAATGACATTCCTGGATTCTACTTACCATAAACGGAGTGGCACTTCGAAAAGAAAAGTTTCTCCTCAGTTAGCAAAAGAAGACAACTGTAGATTGACCAGACTAAGATCTCATCTGTACTAGAGAGTCGTTCAAACAGAAATTCTATGAAGAAAATAAAAGGCAGAAAATTCACATTCAACAAGCAATCTCAGTACAAAGACTGATTTATAATGCAGAGGAAATTGAGTTTGAGGGTAATCTGCAAGAACTTCAATTGTTATCTGATGACATGAAGAATGATAATCAAAGATGTTGCTCCCTACATTCTATGATGCCAGTCCATGACCTTTCATCTAAATTAACTGGCTACAACTTCTTGTAATTCTCAGTTGCTACTATTAACATTGTAATTCTGCTGCTATTAACATTGATTCCAATTTTATAACACAAGTCTGCGCCTTACAGTAGATTCTTCAAACATCAAGCACTTTATGAAAGAACGTTTTTGTTACATAAGTTTACAATTCCATATTTTCTTGGTGGCAGTTAAAAGGAATACAGGTGAGAGGGGCAGGTATCCTAAATATTGATATAAATATTATTTCATTATTGTCACGTGCACCAAATACAATGAAAAACTTAATGTCCTGGCAAATAATTTCATTCATGAATATAAGTCTATGATTTGCCTGGATACAAAAGAGAAGGTAAAAAGAGTGCAGAACATAATGTCACAGAGAAAGAGAAAGTGCAAATATAAAAAAGTGCAAGGCCACAAAAAGGTAGATTGGAAAATTGGGAATTCATCTTTAGCATTTGAGAGGGCTATTCTAGAGTCTGGAGGATAACGAGGAGGAACCCATTCTTCAATCTGCTGGTATCTGCTCTCAAGCATTTGTACATTCTCCCCCAGGGGGAGAAGAGAGAGTGACTGAATACAAGTGCTCCTTTATCATGCTGGCTGTTTCCTCAAGGCAGCATGATGTATAGGTGGAGTCGATGGATGAGTGGAGGGTGATGGGGACTGAAGGCTGTCTTGCATGCTGGACTAGGTGGCATTTACAACTCTCTGCAATTTCTTGTAGTATTTGGCAGAGCAGTTACTGTGCCAAGCTGCATTATATCCGGATAAGATGCTTTCTGTAGAGAATTTATAGAAATTTGTGAGTTGTTGGAGACATGCCAAATTCATTATCCTGAGGAAGGAGACATAGGTATGCTTTCTTGGCTATAACATCAATGTGGTGATAATTATACCTACAAACTTGAAGTTCTTGACCTCCTCCCCTTCAGCACCACTGATATAGATTTGGATGTGTACATCACTTCCACTGTGCTTCCAGAAGTCAGGCTAGCTCCTTTGTTTTGCTGACATTGAGGGAGATTGGCTTGACACCATGCTATTAAACTATCACCTTCCAATACTACACCACGCTATTATGCTCTAAACCCTTCTTATACTCTGCAAGATATAGGTTCCTTGGGCATTCTGCTGAAATTAAATGCAGGCAAGCTTCGAAGACAAGTCTTATGTCTTCCACGTGCAAAGACAGCATCAAAATATATTATTAAAAAGTTGTACATTTTTAATAAACATTAGTAAATAAAAAATCACCTGGAATGTCTGCATATACAAGTGTAGGAGCATACTGCACTGGCGAGTGGACAAGTATGGAAGTCATACATTGTACACTTGTAATTTGCAGTGTTTCATCTTTGTTGAGCAGCAACTACAAGAAAAGAGTAAAATGTAATATTCATTATGGTTTAGCTTCCAACAACTTTCAATTGTGCCAACTGACCAATGATATTAGTCACCAGTCAGAAGTGAATTTGTTTAAACTGAAGCTGTAACTTTAACACCCAGCAATTCTCCAACCAGCACCTCATATTCCATTTGGGGAGTCTGCATCCTGGGGGCATGAACATCGAATTCTCCCAATTTTGTTAGTCCTTGCTGTCTCTTCCCCTTCCTCAGTCCCCCTGCTGTCTCCTCCCATCCCCCAGCCTTCGGGCTCCTCCTCCTTTTTCCTTTCTTGTCCCCGCCCATCCCCGCCCCCGATCAGTCTGAAGAAGGGTTTCGGCCCGAAACGTTGCCTATTTCCTTCGCTCCATAGATGCTGCTGCACCCGCTGAGTTTCTCCAACTTTTTTGTGTAACCTTCGATTCTCCAGCATCTGCAGTTCCTTCTTAAACCCTGTAACTTTAAGATCGGATCAAAGTTGAGACATCCAAAAGCATGCGAGTCATTGAGTCAAAATCATGGAACTCCCTTTCCAATAACATTTTCGGACTATCACCTGACTGCATGAGTTCAGGAAGTCAGCTCATCATCTCCTCCTCAATTGCAATTAAGAAGCGGCAGTAAATAAATGTAAGTTTTCTTGGTGGTGTTGACATACTGTAAATGAAGTTTAAATATAGCTGCAGCAGGATTACTGGATTCCTGCTACAGATGTTAATGATGAAAAATTCATTTTAATATCATCAACAGTTTGGGTAAATTTTATTTAAAGTCTGCAATCCTATTTAGGAATTTAATGTGCTATCTCAAACTTGCATAGTTAGTTAAATGTCCAGCAGCAGAATGCACCCTTTACTCTTAGTATCCATCAGATAGATTTAGTGTCATTGCTAAATGACTTCTTGTTTCGGGGTTCTACACACATCACCTGGCCTCAGATAATTGTGAACTAGGAAATATTCCTCTTCTTCATCAGTATTGGAGAGAATTGCTTGAAAATGAGCTTTTAATATCGTGCAAATGCCACCAAGATCTCTGAACATTGTACAATCTTTCACCATTTAAGAAAACTACTATTCCATTTTGTCGTTCTCGAAATTCAGTTCAATCCAGGTTTGCAATATTAGAATCTTGGCAAATCCTCATTTAGATTACTGCATTGTGTTTTGATCTCCCTACCATTGGAAGAAACTTTCACTCTGGACAATGTTTGATCAAATAACAAGATCATTTCTGATACCAAGTGTTGGAGTAACTCAATAGGTCAGGTAGCATCTCTAAAGAGTCTGAAGAAGGGTCGCAACATGAATCGTCACCTAATCATGTACTCCACAGATGTTGCATGACCAGTTCAATTACTCCAGCACTTTGTGTTTTTTATTTTTTGGTAAAGCAGCATCTGTAATTCCCTGTATCCACAAGATAATTTCTGGCCTGGTAACAATGGCCTATGAAGACAGATTCTTAACTATATTTTGATCAATACCTTCAAATAATTCATACGACATATAAATAAAATCGTAAAATAAGCTGAAGGGGCATTACCTTTTTCAATAGTAACCACAGTGAATTTCCACCTGAAAAATATGTGCTCTTTTATTCATGATTATCAATGATTAACATAATCTGGGTGAAATTAAAATTATACATCACTCAGATTTAAAGGTATGGTATTGAGACCATCACATTAAGCTTCACATCGGTGGCCATCACATCAGTATACAAACCACCGCAAAAGCAACTGAATCTACCATCTGCATGAATTATGAATGTCCCGACGCCAGAGTACCATCACCTGGCGAGAACGGCCGGGAACATCGGGCCCCTTAACGGCGACTGTGGAGGCCTCAATAGGCCCGACTCTGGGTGGACAAGAGGATGGGGACTGGACTTTGTGCCTTCCCCCACAGTGGGAACCACTGTGGGGGGGTGTTTTTATGTTTTAATGTTAAACTTCTTGAATGCTATGTTGTATTTTTATTAGTGTGCTGCAAGGACATTTGAATTTCCCCTGAATAAGGGGATTAATAAAGTAATATCTATCTATCTATCAACTGCTGCACCCCAAATCTGGATTGGTGACTTTAACTGCCACCACACCCAATGGGGCTACAACGAAAACAATGAAGATGGTGAGGCAGCTTGCTTGTGGGTGGAAACTGGTGGACTGACGCCGTCATTTCATGTGCTAAACTACCAAAATCATTCAACAGCTGTAGGTGGAAGAAAAGCTACAATCCTGACCTGATCTTCACAAGGAATATCACTAATTGCCACAAAACGCTTGAACAGCCAATTGCAGGGTTTCAACATCGATCAATTGGGATCCGCATCACGGCCACAGTGACCCCAAAACACCCTCCCGTATTCCAACGGCGATTCAATTTCAGAAAGGCGGACTGGGAGGCTTTTGCTAAGGCTACTGATGAGCTTGTGTAATATATAGAAAGTTCATCACATAACTACAACCAGTTTGTTGATGCGATCCACTCAGCAGCACGCAAGACCATTCCGCGGAGCTGCTGGCTTAACTACATTGCAGGCGTGGACGCTGAAACTGCTGACTTACTCTCTATGTACGAAGGACTTTTTGATGAAGACCCATTCACAGACAAAACAGCTGAGATGGGGAAACAGCTCACAGACGCACTCAATGAGGCAAACACAGATAATGGCAGGAGCTAATAGAAACAAGAGACCTACGACACAGCAGCAGGAAGGCATGGGCGACACTGAGATGTCTCGGTAATGACCCCACCCGCAGTAAACTACGTGGAAATGTGACTGCTAACCAGGTTGCCCACCAGTTGTTGTTAAATGGCAAGAGTAGTGGTAAGAAACCTCCACCCCAAAGGTTGTTGATGGCAACAACCGAAACGACGGATGGTACATCCAACCTTTCATCATGGACGAACTCAACAAAGCCCCGAATGTGATGAAACCTAACAAGGCAGCTGGCTTAGACAACATCAGAACTGAGATGCTGCAAAATCTGGGTCCCAGAGCACGAGAATGGCTGCTGCAGATGTTTAACATCTGCGTAGCAACCAACTCCATCCCACGAGTTTGGCGGAAATCCAAGGTTGTTGCTTTACCAAAACCAGGCCAAGATGCCAATTTTCCCAGCAGCTACCGGCCTATAACTTTGCTGTGCCACCCATTCAAACTGATGGAAGGATGCATCTGATCTGCATCACGCTGGATGTAGACAATGTCTTGATACCTGAACAGGCTGGGTTCCGCCATGGAAAGTCAAAAACAGGACCACTGCTGAACCTCACTCAACACATTGAAGGTGGCTTTGAGTGGAAGCTGATCACAGGTGCAGTATTTGTAGACTTTTCCATAGCATATGACACTGTGAACCACTGTACCATGAAAGCCAAACTGCAACAAACACTGCAGGACTCTTGTCCAGTTCATCATGACAATGATGGAGAACCGCCGCTTCTTCCTATGCCTGAATGGTCAGAACTGCCGTTGGAGACGCCAAAAGATTGGTCTACCACAGGGCAGTGTCCTTGCCCCAAAATTGTTCAATATATACACCAATGACCAACCCATCACCCCGAAAACTAGGTTCTTTCCGTATGCTGATGACTTGTGCATCGCAACGCAATCCTCAGACTTCAGCCAGATTGAGACCATACTAGAGGCTGCTCTGCAGAATATGACAACATACTATCAACAGAACTCCCTGCGCCCAAACCCAACAAAAACGCAAAGTGCAGCTTTCCACCTCCGGAAACGGGATGTGAAGCGTCAACTGCAGGTGCGAAGGAATGATGTCCTGTTGGAACACTGCAAAGCCCCAAAGTACCCAGGTGCGGTCCTCAATCGCACGCTATCATATCGCCAGCATGTTGAGAAAACCAAGGCAACGGTCAACTCCAGAACAATGTAATAGAAAAATTGGCGAATGCTCATTTGGAAGTGATCCAACAACAATCCGCACTGCAGCCCTGGTGCTCTGTTTCTCAATGGCAGAATATGCAAGCCCTGTTTGGAGCTGCTCTAAACATGCACACAAGATGGACTCTGCATTGAACACCGCCTGCAGGAAAACAACAGGATGTCTGCTGCCGACAAAGGTTGAACACCTTTACGAGCGGGCTGGCATCGACGAACCATCTCGAAGACGTCATCGGGCAGCTGCAGAAGAACGCTTCAATGCGGACACAGACCCCCGTCACCCCTTGCACAATCACCAACATGCCAAGGAACGCTTGAAGAGTTGAAACAGCTTCATGGAACTAAAGCCAATCGTGCCAGGCACCAAAACCAAACAGATGACACCAGGACACCACCTGCCTTATACCACCTGGAAAGCCCTAAACCGCCTCTGCACTGGAGTGGGACATTGCGGACTCAACATGAAGAAGTGGGGCCTCTCGAACTCTGACAAGTGGAACTGTGGAGACGTGGACAATGGCCCACCTACTGACTTGCCGCGGAGAGGCATGCACTGCGGACGATCTCCGCAGAGGCACAGATGTGGCACTGGCTGTGGCAAAGTGATGGCAGGACGTTGTCTGACACACGAGCGAACAAAAATAATTGATGTAGAATTATGCTCAGAAATGTGCAGTCAAAGCTAGAAACTTAATCAACAATCAATAATTGATGTAGAATTATGTTTCTGATTCGGTACAAATATTTTAATAGGTTTTCTGATATTTGTGGTAATGACAGGGAAACAAGACTAATAACTGTTTCTCACAAAGAGAGCAGGGAGCCACTGAGCAATGCGACATTGCTTTAATGGGAACGCATACTTGACTAGACATTGACACATGCCTTGCAGTTAGTCAGTTCGCATCAACGGAGTTGAAGGAGAAATTTCTGACCAGAGATGTTCTGCAAGCACTTTTCAATCAAAGAATCCTAAGCACCATGACAGCAATTTACTAATCTATAGAATGCAGTACAATGGAAGCTACCAACCCGACAGTGCAGAACTTTCCCTTCTATGCATTGACTGCATTTCAAATATTAACCATGTTAATCATGGAAACTGCATAATGTCAGTTCCAATTTGCTGACTGAAGTGAACCAGCCTTTCCAGAATGGATAAATTGGGTTCCTGCTTCAGCATTAAACTAAAGGTAAATGTGAAAAAAGGACTGTTCTGACTCATTGGTTACAACCTGTGAACATTTAGGCATACTTTCCATTTTACCAAGCAATGCATCAAGTATAACTTCCACCATTGTCACGTATGTCTGCCTACCTCAGCAAGTGCCCTTTTAGCTCTGCCATCATTCACGTTATTCACCCCCTCCCACCATTTCACTTTAAAAGACTATAATAATCCAATAACCTTGTGGTACTGTACCCTGCGGAACTACTTCATCTTCTGGGTTAACTCCTTCTGTTCCATATGAACTCATCATCACAGTCACAAACTGTCTAAACTGCAGAAGGTGCTTGAGGAGACCTATATTAGTGTGTAGAAAAAATAATGTGAAGGAATTTTCATTTTGATTTTTAATAAATTATGAACTTTGAACAAATTATGGACAAATCAATGATTTTAACCATTAACACAAGATTACCTTGAAACTGAGTAGCCGCAACACATCAACTCCCGGACAAACTCAACGCTGTCTACGCTCATTTTGAAAGGGAGAACAGCAATGTACCTTCACAAGCCCCCACATCCTCTGATGATACTGTGTACTCAAGCACAGTGGTCAATATCAGAAGATCATTCCTCAGGGTGAACCCTCTGAAAGCATCCTGCATTGATGGTATACCTGGCTGCATTTTTAAAACCTGCACAGACCAACTAGCTGCAGTTTTCAGGGACATCTTCAACCTCACCACTACAGTCCATGATACCCAATGGCATTAAAAGGGTAGACAACAATAACTGGGAATTAACTCTGCTTTTCCACTAATAATGCCTGATCTACTATTTCCACCATTTTAAAAAAAAATTTATATCAGTAGTTTCCTGTGAGCCAGCAATTTAGTTTAGTTTTAGTTTCCAGATATAGTGCTGAAACATGCCCTTTATCCCACCGAGTCCTCACCGACCAGCGATCCCCGCACATTAGCACTATTGTACACACACTAGGGACAATTTACATTTATACCAAGCCAATTAACCTACAAACCTGTGTCTTTGGAGTGTGGGAGGAAACCGAAGATCCCTCAGAGAAAACCCATGCAGGTCACGGGAGAACGTATGAACTCCGTGCAGACAACACCCATAGTTGGGTTCGAACCCGGGTCTCTGGCGCTGCCAGGCAGCAACTCGAATGCTGCGCCACCGTGCCACCCAATTAGGATCTCATAGCACACTATCTTATATGCAGTATCTTATCCAAGATTCAAGATTCAAGAGGTTATTGTCATGCGTTCCAGATGGGACAATGAAATTCTTACTTTGCTTCAGCACAACAGAATATAGTAGGTATGTACAAGTGGCCAAGTACACATCCTCCTAACGTACAGCCATACATAAGAACGACCATTTGGGAGATTGTCAGGATAGTTTGCTGGCTGCTGTGGGGCTGCAGGTTCTTGGCACCAGCTGGAATTCTGTAAACCAGGAAGAATTGATTTCTCCCCTTTTGTGAATGTTATCCAGAGACATGCCATCCAAGCCACCAGTTGTATTTAAAAAAAAATAGTATTTAAAACCTCAGCTGCCCAAGGTATGTTTGGGCTAAATTTGTTGGTATCAGCGTTATTATTAAGAATAGCAAAGATTTAACATTTTTCTCCAGACTATCTAATCCTATAAAACAACCCACTTCTGTAGGTATTTTCATGTGGGAACTCAGTTCACGGTTACATTTCCAACTTGCAAATGATTCAGGTTACAAACTGATCACAAGAACAGAACCTTGTTATAACCTGGGGATCACTTGTACCTGGCATTATCAACATGCCTGATATTTTGCCAGAAAAATCTGAATTTTGAGTTGGGTCACTAAAATCTCAAAATAAACCTAGGCATAAAAATTATTAAGATTTGAGTATAGCTGTATTTATTGCAGCTATCTAGGTAAAACAATGAGAAGTATTGACTGGTTTATCAGGCGTCTCTTGTTTTTGTGCTAACCGCTACTTCTATTGCTACATGCAGTCTTTGAGATATAGAAACTAAAGATAACAATAGTCTTTTTCCCCAAGATAGAGGATTCGAAAACTAGAGGACAAAGGGAAAGATTTAAGGGACCACAAGGACAACATTTTACAGTACACATTCATACATTTATGACTTTTAAAGGCCATTTGCACAGATAGCTGCATAGAAAAGGTTTAGAGTGCATTTGTTTTCTGTTTGGGCCAAACGTAGACAAATGGGATGAACCCAGTATGCCACCTAGGGGGGGTCAAACAGATGGCACTGCTTCTTTGCTGCATTTGTTTAATGACTCTTTGATCAGAAGAAGCTTCCAACTAAAAACAGTTATATGAAAACTAATAAACAAAACTATTTTGTGGAGCTAAAATATCACATAAAACATTGTATATTTCAAACTTACCAAGGGTGTTTATTTGCAGTTCTTTGGTCTGTGCTGCCTCCATAATTGAAATAATGAGCTTACAAAGTCTCTCACTGAAGTACATAGAAAGCTTCTCCACTACAGGAGGATAACTGTACATGGCACAAAAAATATAGCAGACCGATGCTCTCACTGCTTCATCAGGGTAAACCAGTGCTAGCCTCATATGTTCCAGCAGCATTGCTGATATATGAAGAAAAATACAATAATGTTTTTTAAAATGATTGTTTCTGACTGAAATAACATTTCATTAGTTCAACATGGTTTTAACATTTAAAGTACTTTTAGGTAAATAATCCTATTATGCTTTACAAGCTTTTTAATTTCAGATTCCTGGCATTTGCAATTGTTTGGGGTTTTCATGTAAGGATGAATCATATTTAAAAATGCTTCACCATTCTTGGTCCCTTTGGAATCTTGAGAAGGGAGGGCAGGAAATGATGTAACCAAAGGACATATAAAGAATACAGTAGATGTAATGCATTTGGATTTCCTAAATGCATTTGATACGTTACCACAGCAGATTCATGACAAATATTGGAACATGAAGTCAGTGAAAAAGTAGTAGATCAAATAGCTGGCAGACTACAAACCAGAAAATAGTAAGGAACACGGGGATATGTTGAATAGGTCAGGCAAAGGAGAGTTGGAGACTCTTGCATTAGCCTATTTGGCAGACTGTCCCTATATGTGTCATGGAAGACACCTGTCGCTCAACTGAAAAGGTGCCAACAAAGCTGAAGCATCTGCAAATATTTTCAGTTAGCAATGTGAAATAGATGATCCATTTTGACTTCCCAAGAATCCTGAATGTTAGAGAATCCAGTCTTTTATAAATTTGATTCACTTCATGTGATTATCAAGAAATGGTCTGAAGCACAACACAGTAAAGGGAATGGCACAAGATTACATACTAGATGAAGAAGCAAAGACATTTTTATATATAGTTGTAGCTGCTTCACCAGTGGCATCGACCTTGCTAAGAGAATATTAATCAGCCAATTCTGGAGGTCTCAAAGGGAGGAAAGGAGGTCCAGTGTGTTCAGTACTGCAACAACATACTGGTGCCCAAATGATTTTCTTGACCACTGGAAAATAATTGTAATGTTTTCCATTTGGTATATCTTTAGCTACACTGTAGATGAAATGAAGCAAAGCATAAATAATGCAGGAAACGCCTAAGCGGCTGTCAAATTTAAGTGAGAGTCATATGCAAGTTTTGAATGCTAATGTGCATGCAAAATCAGAATTCCAAAAGACAGCTTTCAAAATTTGCTCTAGTGTCTGTCACTAACTGTGTTGTAAGTGAAAGTTTGTTCAGTTATTAACCATTCCAGATTATTTGTGAGGATCTCAAACCTTTTTAATAGATCTTGGTTAAAAAAAACTTAACTTTTTACCAATTAACACTAAACGATGAGACATTTTTGAAAGTCTGTTTTTCCAGCTAAACATTAAATACAATGATACATTGATACAAATGAAACTGTCCAGTCGTCTGTCTGCTCTAGGAACTGGCACAATATATGGTAGGCTGGAAGTGTGTTATTTTCCACATGCTAACATCTCAACTTGATATTTATGTTCCTCCAAATACTCACGATATTTGTGGATCAACTTCTCTGCAAGGAATGGGATTGTGATCAACAGTTTCCCCATCAATGTAAAAACAGGTAAAGTTTTCCTCATACTGCTTTTTTCTGACAACTGGTAAAAGAATAAATAGGATATCAACACTCTCCGACTAAAGAAATTCCTCATCTCCTTTCTAAAGGAACGTCCTTTAATTCTGAGGCTATGATCTCTAGTCCTTGACCCTCCCACTAATGGAAACATCCTCTCCACATTCACTCTTTATTCTCAAACTTGCAAGGCTAGGTAGCATTATGGAGAATCTATTTTGAACCCTTTCCAACTTAATGATATCCTTCCTGTAGTTGAGCGACCAGATGTTCTTTTGATTGTTATTTTATGCAAAGTAAGCAGACTTGGTGAACATTGCTGAATTTCAATGGGAGCGGCTGCAAATGGCATACAAGAACAACTGCAAGTAGCTTGGAGTTGAGATGGCAAGTTGCATGCTGTTGACAAGGGCAGCAGAGTGCAGACTGGTTGCCTGACAAGCAACAGCAAAAACTCTGGCAAGAGGGCAGCATTTTTGTGGACTGTGAAGCCACTGCAATTCTTGTAAAATATATAGGCGAATAGATTTTAAACTGTTGGAATATCCAGCACAATCAGTGCAATGAAAATTTCGAATATGACGGTAATAAGCTGAGTGCGCTAAAGCAATTTGCACTTTCATTGCAGCAATCAAACCAAGTCAATACTGCTCATTCCGCAAAATATCATCTCAATCTAAAGAAAGGTCTCGACCCGACCTATTACCTTTCTATGTTCTCAGTGATGCTGCCTGGCATGCTAAGTTCTTCCACTACTTTCTGTCCTTTTTTGCATTTAAATGGTCTGAAGCTTAGTGAAGTAAATACAAATTACATTTCTCAACAGAATATGTTGCTTACTAATTTAATACATTTCTGGATGAATTATCACCATTATGAAAATATTGCAATATATCTCATCTTTGGAATAACTGACCTGTTTTTGGCATTGATCCAGCACGCAGCATACAAACTCATCTGCCTTAAATTCCTCAGTGAGTAGCACAAGAACTGAAAAAAAACATCAGCTCTGTTGGTTGGACCTGTAAATAACCTACCCACAAATCGTTCTCATATTCCTGCATCAACAATTACTTTGGTGAGCCAATTCAAGAATAATAAAATGCATTTCAAAAGCAATGTAATTAGGAACAGAATAACGTTTATTTTTCCCTAACCTCAGTTAAAACTCATGGTTTGGCAATTGACTCACTGGTGTACTAATTCCAACAATCCCTCCAAACCGGTAGGGCTTTAGTTCCCACACTCTCTTTGAAGTCACCCCTCCTCATTCCTGCATGGCCTGAAGCTCTCTGGGATCCTGGTTCCTTTTTCCAGTAATCGCTTGAACCTTACCTGGTTCACTAGAAAATTTATTATACAACTGCACTGTATGACGACTGAATAATGTGAATTCAAAGACTGTGATATCAATTAGAGTCATATTCAACAATCCAGAATATCTGACAGTTCATCCAGTGATGGAAATGGGTTTTAGAAACTAGGGGTACTCTAAGGTTCTTGAGGCTGAAGTTGGGAAGGAGGGGAGGGGATTTTGCTTATGTGCGGTCATACCCATGTAAGAATACAAGAATGCATGACTTGTTTATTGTGTATTTATAATATAGTTTATTGTGTATTATATGTCATAGCTGCTTTCTTGCATTTCTTTCACTCTCTCTTTGTTGGCTGCAGCCATCGTCTGCTTCGGTGAGGGAAGCAGATCGGTGATAAATCAAAAGGGCCCTCGCAGACTGTCTGATTGACCGCCAAGTGACCAGCGCATTATGTGATTGGACACAATGCCCTTGGAGACAGCGGCTGATTGGACGGGAGGAGACCGATTTGATGGTTGGACGGGAATGTTAAGGGAAGCTGGTCGGTGATTGGACACAACCCCCTTAGAGACAGCGGTTGATTGGCCGCCAAATAATCGGTCACAAAAAATTGACAAATAGGAAAACAATAAAATCGGAATTCCGATTTTAAAATCGGAATTCCGATTTTAAAATCGGAAGATCATGCCTGATCTGCAGCAAAGATATTAGTATCTGCTCAGGTATCTTTGATCTGCAGTTCCTTCCTAATAAAGAAGAACCCTGGTCCGAAACAACTCCTAATCCATTTCCTCCACAGATGCAGCCTAACCTGCTGAGTTCCTCCAGCACTCTGTTTTTTATTTAACTCTTGAAATTGAAGTTAGACATAAAGCTGGAGTAACTCAGCGGGACAGGCAACGACACTGGAGAGAAGACCCTTCTTCAGACCGAACTGAACTCTCGTTGGTGAGAGTACTTGATTGTCTGCAGAAGTGTCTCGACCCGAAACGCCACCCACTCCCCAGATCCGCCACCCATCCCGTTGAGCCACCCCAGCCGCTCCGTGTCCACCTTCAACTCCAAAGAAAAAACAGTGCTGGAGGAACTCAGCGGGCCAGGCGGCACCAGCAGAGGGAACGGACCAGGAGCCGCCATGGGCCAGAATTCCCCCCCCCGCCCAACAGGAAGGAACCACCGTTGCAGCCCATCCCGCAAAACGCCAAATTATTCCGGGAATGCAGAGACGAGAGGGTGAGAAAGAGAAAGTGAGAGAGCGAGAGTGATCCAAAGGTCGGATTCGGATCCCAACTACGCCTCGCTGAGACCTCGCCAGATGTTTTAAAGCTATGGCCCCCTCTAGTTCGAGCCACGTGGGCTAAGATACCACGTTGGAAACAACCACGTTCGCTACTTTGACTGAGTTCAACCTTGAGAACCTCTCGCCTATCAATCACCGCGATTAAGGTAACCCCCTTTCTGGGGGGAGGGACTATAAAACCCTGGATGCCTGGACATAACTCAGTCACTCTGCAAGATCGCGAGGGAGAGGCCATGACTCTCATTCTAAGCTGTGAATCAACTGAACTGTGAGTCTGCAACGTACTTGCAATAAATGATTTGTTAGCCCTTAATGAAAAAGAAATGGGTTGCTTGGCCTGCCCTGTGTTTGAAACTACAATGAGTTAGATTAGCTTCTAATCATTGACATTTGTCACAGATAGAAGAGATATTTGGAAAAATTCTGTTTAATTTTGTTTTAAAATAGTGCAATCTATGTAATACTTTGAATTGTCTTAAAGAGTGTCTGGTATTTAACGAGCATTGATGTATATGTTCTAAACTTTCATCCCATATATCTTTCATTATGCGTTGAGCCAATTCATTTTCCCATGCTTGTCTATGTAATTCCGTCGACGGGACATCAATATCTACAGTATGTATTTTAGTAAATACAATATGGTAGGCCTTCATCAATCTTGATCACATACAAGGAAGGACATTACTTTTTTGTAGATCATGCTCATATAGTTCAGCCCCTGGCATGGGTTGAGTTTGTAAATGTTGAATCTCAAAATAATTAACCAAAAGTATGCTCGTGTTTGGGAAAAGGCAGGAAAACAAGTCTGGTAGCACAAATGCATGAATCATATGGCACTATATTAATGTAGCATGATTCATAGCAATGACATTACCTTCAATCGCCAGATTAATTGTGACATCATCTTCAACAGATTGCAGCATATCTACAATTAACACGAAGCATAAAATATAAAGCATATCTATTTAAACATACTGAACTAGACATTCCTTTACTTCCTCTTAATAACACTAAAACAGCAATCGAGGGTTATCTTAACACTGCTTTGAAAAACTAACAGAGCAAGATCTTCAAATTCCAAGGATCAAGATTCAAGCGAGTTTATTGTCATGTGTCCCTGATAGGACAATTGAAATTCTTGTTTTACTTCAGCACAACAGAACATAGTAGGCGTTACTACAGAACAGATCAGTGTGTCCATATACCATTGTATAAATATATACATACGCGAATAAATAAACTGATAAAGTGTAAATAACATATAATGGGTTATTAATGTTCAGAGTTTTGTCCGAGCCAAGTTTAATAACCTGATGACTGTGAGGAAGTAGCTATTCCTGAACCTGGTTGTTGCAGTCTTCAGGCTCCTGTACCTTCTACCTGAAGGTAGCAGGGTGATGAGTGTGTGGCCAGGATGATGTGGGTCTTTAATGATGCTGCCAGCCTTTCTGAGGCACAGACTGAAGATGATGTTGAAACTGAAAATTCAGCACAATGTTCTCTAATTGGCACTGCAAGTCTATGACATTAGCCTCAAAAGTGATCTCAATAGCCAGCTCTTAACAGGACATAGTAAAACACATGCAACATTACCTGATGGATAGCATTATTACTGAATCTATGGATGAAATATGATAGGGGTGATTTGGTAGTGCTCCAAGAAGGCCAAAAGAGCCACCTACAAACTGATGAAGAATGATTCTCACAGAAAGCATGTTCTTCGTGAAATGAGGTCCCCAGTGACACCGGCGATCAAACATGCAAAAAATAGATTTGCAAACCCCCCCCCCCCCCCCCCCCCCCCCCCCCCAATTTCAAGCTGAACTTTTTTTTAACTGCCAGGGAATTTCTGGGTCCACTTGGTGAAATGCAATTTTTTGCATGATTACAAAGTTTTATTTAATTAGAACTAAATCAAAAAATATTCATATTCATTGAATGAAACCATGATAAGTAATGTTCTAGAAAATGTTGTGCATTTACGAAATAAATTTAGCTTAGTTTTAGTTTACTTTATTATTGTATTGTGTACCGAGCTACAGTAACATTTTTTTTGTTGCCTGCTATTCAGTCAGCGAAAATCATATATAGTTCTTTCATGCGCTTTTGAGGTTGAAAGCAAGAACCATTATGGGGGGGGGGGGGGGGGGGGAGAGTAATGTATCTAATTATACTATATTGAAATAAGAGGTCTTGCTGATCCTTAGGTACCTGGAACTTCTAATCCTTTGCAGTAAATATTCCTCACATTATATAATTGAGAAAATATTACAAGAACTCTGGTTTTGAACACACAAGACTTACCCAGCAAAGTAGTCATAAAGTGAATGCACACTCGACCATCCATTGAGAACAGTTCTCCCACAGTGTGAGGGAATCTTTCAAGAACATCCTTGAAGCAAGCAAGCGTATATTTTTTGCGAACAATCTGAAAAGCAACATTTACATCAGTAGGAAACAGTTACTAGAAAATTTCACTCAGTTGATTAAACAAAAAGAGCAAACACTTAATTTTGGCTTGGAGAGCAACATGGATGTACTCATTCATGAATCATAGGAAGTTAGTATGCAACTATATAAAGCAAATAGGAAGGTCTTTAAATTACCCAGATCTTGTAATGGCTGTGATGGCTTTCTGTCTGTGTGTAGCATTCTCCAAAGTACAAATATTCACACACTACACACGTCTTCATAAAAACCCACATGCTGGATCCTGGTGGGCATCTTCAACCTCCATTTAAATGAAGTTAGTCCCAACAGAAAACTTCCTCATTCCCCACTATTGGTCCAAATTTTTGCCACACCATTGGTGAGGAGGGAGCGGCGACCAGAAGAAACGCTGTCGCATGGGGCTACGACATGAGCCACAGCAACAGCCTTTGCACCGGAACATGCGGTTTTACTTTGAATTTACATTACATAGATTAGTTTAGAGATACAGTGTGGAAACAGGTCCTTCGGCCCACCAAGTCCACCCCAACCAGCGATCCTTGCACACCAACACTATCCTACACATACTTGAGGCAAATTAAATTCAATCAGGAAATTAAGTTATGAGTTAATAAATTTTAGGAAGGCAAATAAGGTATGGAAATGAACAAAATATGACAGAATAAAATAAAGTTTTAAAAGAACACGTACACACATCCCTGAAGAAAGCATGCCATAGGGTGCTAAGAAGACATATAGGATAGGGTTTTTTAAGTTATTGTTTTATTTTATGCTTATTATTTGTTGTCCTAGGAGTACTGTGTTCACATGCCCGTTATGCTGCAGAGAGTAAGAATTTTGTTCCATTATCAGTACATATGATAATTAAACACTTAACTCTTGTGTGTGAGATTGTAACTAAGGTCAAGTGAATAGGCAAGGACATGACAGGTGGAATAAATAGGTAAAATTAGGTCATACCTGTGGTAGAAAAAGAGAAAGGTAAAGTATTTTTTTATGGTGAACAATTGAAAGCCGTTTGTGGCATCTTTGTACATGAATCATTGAAAGCTAATGTACAGGTACAATGAGCAGTTAAGAAGGCAAACTACGCTGACCGTTATTACATAAAGATTTGACTAGACGAGCAGAGGTTTCTTGCTCCAATTATATAAGTGCTGTATCTGGAATAATAGTCTGATAGGGAGAAATAATAAACTTGGCATCGAGCAAATACTGTAAAGGTTTCCAGATTTGCTTCCTGGTTTGGCAGATGTCGCTTGAGAAGAGATTACACAGACCTGGCTTATAACAGTGGAATTTATAAAAATGAGTAAGAAGGAACTGCAGATGCTGGTTTACACCTCAGACACACAATGTTGGAGTACTCAGCGGGACAGGCAGCATCTCTGGATAGAAGTTTCGGGTCAGACCCTTCAGACTGAGAATGATGATCTAATTGAAACATTCAAGTGCCTGACACATGATAGAAAAGGATGATCATGTAGAGTGATAATCTACTGAGCTATGAACCAAGAGCTATGAAGTGGGATTATGCTAACATCCTATTTTAGCCAGCATAGACAGTGATGTTTTGCACCAAAAACTTCTGATGATTCAATAAAAACAATGGCACAATATTGAAAGACCAGTTAATTTTACACACTAATTATAATATACTTTTTCACTTCTTACCGATACACTGTTTTCTTCCACCATCTCAATCACGCAGGCAATGCAAAGCAACTGTTCCCTTTCCTGCATTTCGTCTCTAAACTGTACTGTCCAATGCCCATCGTGGCGGGAATGGCTCCATTCACAAACCACGTTACAATTGCCAGGGCTCAAGTCCTCCATTTAGCACAATGGCTTCCCTCCCAACTAAAAACATAAAGATTTAATTATTCCAAGGTTAACATTTAGAGGGTTGCTAAATAGTCAGCTGCATCAATATGATTTAGAGATGATAACACGCATTTTAACATGATTCCAAATGAATGTTTTACAATCCAAATTATTTTTTCCTGGATATAAATAACCACATTTTGCGATTTCTCCAGTTATGCTGCCTGACCCAATGAGTTACTCTAGAAGTTGGTGTCTGTCGATCTTTGGTATGAATCAATCAGCATCTGCAATTCCGTTATTACAGTTCCGTTTACACATCTGTTTTACAGCTCTCCCGGTCCTGATCCGTACCCTAATCCTCTCCTCACACACCCACTTTATAGCGCAAATAACGCTGTCATTCAATCTCTGATCCATTATTCACACCAACCCTCTATAATTGACCGAATCGGCCTCAACAAAACCCAGTAACTCATGCCCTCTGCCACCCCACCCACCACCAAATATACTAGAGGAGCTCCTCTAGTATCTTTGCCCACCACCCTCGCTTGTCCAGCTGCTGAGCTTCCACGTTCGCACACGTCGAAAGTACGAAGATAGACCAAAATGCTGGAGTAACTCAGTGGGACGAAGCAGCATCTCTGGGGTGTGGGCCTTCTGCAGACTTGACCCGAAACGTCGCCCATTCCTTCTCTCCAGAGATGCTGCTGAGTAATTCCAGCAGGTGGACAAAAATGCTGGAGAAACTCAGCGGGTGCAGCAGCATCTATGGAGCGAAGGAAAAATAGGCAACGTTTCGGGCCGAAACCCTTCTCCAAACTTCAGGCGGGTAATTGAGTAATTCCAGCATTTCGGTTCAAACCGGCATCTGCAGTTCCTTCCGACACACGTCGAATGCGTGCCTCAGAAAGGCCAAGCAATCTCCAATCCAGCCCCAGCCCCACGGCTGAGAAAGCAGACGCCACCCACGCTGCAGCAGCAAAATGGCGGCCTCAGTGGATCTTCGCGCCTTCTTTCCCCGCCAGCGGACAACCTGCGCCGAGCGCGTGTCTCCGGCAGCGGCAGGGGACACGCGCCCACGGGAACGCGCAACGACGACGACGCCAGCCGCGCCCAAGTCTTCATTTACAAATCATTGGTAAACAAAAAAATGCCATTTAATATTCCAGCAAGATAATATTTAATAATAAATGCTCAAGTACTATTGTATATTGTAAAGACTGGATAGACTCGGTTTATACTCTCTAGAATTTAGAAGATTGAGAGGGGATCTTATAGAAACTTACAAAACTCTTAAGGGGTTGGACAGGCTAGATGCAGGAAGATTGTTCCCGATGTTGGGGGAGTCCAGGACAAGGGGTCACAGCTTAAGGATAAGGGGGAAATCCTTTAAAACCGAGATGAGAAGAACTTTTTTCACACAGAGAGTGGTGAATCTCTGGAACTCTCTGCCACAGAGGGTAGTTGAGGCCACAGTTCATTGGCTATATTTAAGAGGGAGTTAGATGTGGCTAAAGGGATCAGGGGGTATGGAGAGAAGGCAGGTACAGGATACTGAGTTGGATGATCAGCCATGATCATATTGAATGGCGGTGCAGGCTCGAAGGGCCGAATGGCCTACTCCTGCACCTAATTTCTATGTTTCTATATTCCTGCACCACTCTGCAACAAGGGAACAATCTTTTTTTGCCCCGGTCCCACTTAGGAAAGCACTTAGGTTTAAATCCTCCCAGCACCACTTCCAGTTTTAAATTTGGGAAATTGGGCAAGGATTGGTAAATGGAATTTAGCTCAGGCAAATGTGAAGTTAAACACAGTATAACTTCGTATACACAGGAGGATTCTTCATATACATAGAAGGATATACAGTAGTAAACAGCAGGGTCCTTGATAATTTTCTTCGGGTCAAAGCACTATTCCTGTTTCAACAACCCCTGTCCCACTTAGGAAACCTGAACGGAAACCTCTGGAGACTTTGCGCCCCACCCAAGGTTTCCGTGAGGTTCCTGGAGGTTTTTGTCAGTCTCCCTACCTGCTTCCACTACCTGCAACCTCCGGCAACCACCTGCAATCCCTGGGAACCGCACGGAAACCTTGGGTGGGGCGCAAAGTCACCAGAGGTTTCCGTTCAGGTTTCCTAAGTGGGACAGGGGTTGTTGAATCAGAAATAGTGCATTGACCTGAAGGAAATTATCAAGGACACTGCTGTTTTGTGTATATCCTTCTGTGTATATGAAGAATCCTCCTGTGTATATGACGTTATACTGTGTTTAACTTCACACTTGCCTAAGTTAAATTCCATTTGCCAATCCTTGCCCAATTTCCCAGTTGATCTAGATCCTGTTGTAATCTTTGATAATCTTCTTCACTGTCCATTATACTACCAATTTTGAATTCTCATCCAAATAGTTAATATTGTTGTAGACTTAGCACCGATCCCTGCTCCACACCATTGATCACATGCCTCCAATATGAATAACACCATGCTTTTTTCATTACCACTCTAAATTAGTTACTACAATTAATATTTTTCCCCAAACGTTCCGCCGCTAACGCTTAGTCAACGTGAAACACGTAACCACGCCCAGCAATGCTTCATTAGGATAGAAATGTATTGACAAAAGTTATCTTGAACATACTTCAGAAATACCTGAGTGAAAAACAAAATTCTGGAGGAACTCAGCAGATCAGGCAGGTGGTGTGGAGGGAAATGAACAATGTTTTGTGTCAGACTTGAAGAAGATTCCAGACCCAAAACGTCATCTGTCCATTTGCATGCACAGATGCTGCCTGACCTGCTCTGTTTTCAGCACTCTATTTTGCTCAAAATTACAGCAACTTCAATCTCTTGTTTTCAGAAATGTCTTCAACTTTGTCATTTATTCTGACAGTATCCCGCACAATATTTAGGAAACTAATATCACCATTATTCCCTGTCTACATTTCTTGCACTTCTCTCAAGGAAATGTATTCTGTCCTTCACTCCTTCAGAACATTGTATCTGCTCCCATTTTCACTCTCCTATTTTTTTGGAATATTTAACCATGAGACCTGTTATTTTTATAGCTGCCTTAAAAACGTGCTAATTTAGTCTGTGATGATCCTAATTAATATTTCACAAATTAGATGCAATTGCTTAAAAAAATTGGAATTCATTGCAGAAAAACATGCCTTCCAGACCGCTATGCTACTAATAGCTTTTCAAATTAGTATTCTATTTCACTCCCATATCCATAACTTCAAATCATTTTCAAATGACAGCTATGATCTAACTGAGTAGTAGATTACAGGCAGACCCTATGTTATGGGGTGGGAGATTGCAACCTTCACGTGGTCCGCCCTGTTTCGACCAATGCAATCAACCTGGCGTGCACAATCAAATAAGATCAAATAGAACAAGTTGTCCTACAACTTTAGGCTGTGCACGCCATACGCAAGAAGAAGAAGAAGACCCTATGTTATGAAAATTCCTGAGAACTGTTCGTAATCCAAATTTTTTGTGTCGTAAATGAATAAAAATAGTGTCAGGAGAAGGATCACAGAAACAGCTGTGACGGGAGGGTGAATGGGCACGGGAAGAATTCCCGCCACCAACCTCACTGACTAAATGAGTGAGTGAGTCCGCTCAGCTTGACCCAGCCCCTGATCGTTCGTATGTATGGATATGCATAAGTCGTTTGTAATGTGGGGAAGACCTGCATAATTTAAAAGTCTGAACGGAATACTCAAGGATACTTAGTATAACCTGTGCTGCGATATAGTGCCATCTGTATAGCTGCTGTCACTAACTTGGTGCCAGATTTGTTCTCATTATCTCCCACAGCAACACCAGAGGTTTAATTTAGCACCTGTATATAATAGGCAAGTTCCACAAGGATACATCCTCCAATCGTCTGCATGAATCGAACCTGGATTCAGACTTTATATTAACCAACTGTAGAAATGAAACAAATCATAAATATGCAGAGGAGAACCAGCTGCATGATATATACAATGATAGCTGTAGGATCTGATTCTTTAAAATTACCCTCTGATAACAGTGAAAATAGTCATACAGTTCAGAAACTGGTCCATCTTGTTTCCGTATTGTAGTCTATTGACCAACAAATTCATAACATGGAGACACAAAAGACTGCAGATATTAGAATCTGAGGCAAAAAAAACAAATGACTGGGGGAACACAGTGTGTCAGGCACCATCTGTGGAGGGAAATGGGCAGTTGACATTTTGGTTCAGCACCCTTCCTCTGGACCGATCCGTAACATGCTTCAGCAATTTCTCTGTTCGATTTCATCAAAGATCACTGGGTTTTATCTTTACTATGGTCTAAGTATTTGCATCATCATTAACTTGCTGAGCCTTGTTGTTGCTGTGCAATTAACTTCATAAATAAACTTGATTATTAGTTTTAGACTGAGTATATCACTTTGGCAGGATGGTATTTATTGCTTTTGAAATAGAGGTTGAGATGGGCATCTTAAGTGGTCTCCAAAATACTGTACTGTAATTAAGGAATAATTGTTAGTTTTCTAGCATATTGTTCCATTCATGGTGCGTATGGCACAGGTTTCAATTCAACAGTGCCTTGGCCTTTTTCACTTTTTTTTCCAGTGAATTTAAGCAAAGCAGCATAAAACAATCAAAAGCAATTTGGCTGTACTATAACTACTTCTTTTACCACTAAGTGATAATTTCTTCAAGAACTCCACAAACTTCATGTTCAGCGACTGCAGGCATGCCTAAAGATTCTGTGAAATTTCCAGTGGTCTATGAGATTTATTTGATATAAATGGAAATCTTGCATTTTATAGACAATGTTTTTGTCCATTCTTTTCAGATTATCTCATCAAATAAATGTCACAAATGAGATTCAATTTTTCATCTTTCAATGTTATTATTCTGAAAAATAATTGATTACCCTCGTTGCCAATTGTCGATTACCTATTGCTGATTGTCCACTATAATCGAGTAAAGAATTATCGAGTTATAGAGTATCATTGTGTAAGTAATAGAAATAAAGAACTGCAGGTACTGAATAATACACAAAAGGACACAAAGTGCTGCAGTAACTCAGGAGGTCAGGTAACATCTCTGGAAAACATGGATAGGTAATGTTTCTCTTTGAGACCCTTCTTCAGACACTCGGTACGGAACTGGGCCTAGAATCCAGGTGAGTTGACGCCCCGGACTGCTGGTGGCCGTGGGAGAGGCAAGGATCATTGGTTGCAGCAAATGGGCAGCCGAAGTGCAAACAAGGGTTGGTGGTAGGTGCAGCCTGTAATCAGCCACGGAAGCTGTGTGGGCCGATGGTGGCGACAGTAGGTGCAGCCTGGAAGTGGTGCAGACGGTGACGTTGGCAGTCCAGCCTCGAAGTGG
The DNA here is from genome assembly GCF_028641065.1 of Leucoraja erinaceus. NCBI lineage: Eukaryota > Metazoa > Chordata > Chondrichthyes > Rajiformes > Rajidae > Leucoraja > Leucoraja erinaceus. The sequence goes on along the minus strand of NC_073413.1, from coordinate 7,463,792 downwards.
CCAGGGATGGGTATTCACATAATGCTTTTAGAACAGTTCCTGGATTTTGACCAAGTAGTAACAATTGAACTGATTAGGATATTGTGTAACTTGGAGAATTCGAAAATGGTTGTCTTTCCATGCACCTGCTACCTTTGACTTTTTAGGTAGTGGAGACAGGTTTGTATGTATAAGAGATGCTGCCAAAGAAACTTTGGAGGGTCACTGTAAGTACATTCTACAGATAATGCTTATTGCAGATATGTTGCATTGGCGAGTGGATATGTAAACTACACTCTTTGTGGGGATGGGTGCTTTGGTCGGGTTTAAATTGGTAATGGCCTGTTTTCAAACATATATATAAATCAAAGACAATGACGTAGGCTTGACATTACTCACTAGAGTTTTATTAAGCATTATACTGTAGCCAAGAATGTAGAAGGTTCTTGTGATTTCTGAGCATCTGGCACATTGCAATCTGTTTTGTTAAATAGTCCTAAATTTACAAAAGGAAGAGACTAAAGCACAATAATAAAATAATGCAGTCTAATCCAGGGTTATACATTGGTTTGAATTGGAGTCAGATATCTTTCAGAATCATCCCCAAAGTACAGGATGCTGATTCCTGAAACTGCTTCTGATTACTCCTGCTTTATGCTTTTTCAATACGGACTAATTTTTATCTTGCGGGTATACCTAACACAGAGCAGCTAGTGACCATTGCCTGTCAAAATATCTGTCATGAAATTCCTTGATATGTCAACAGTAGGCATGCATAATTAATTGCATTCAAAATTCTGTTCCATTTTATAATATTGTTTTTTTTTAAATTCTCATTTTTGAGAATTTCTTCCCTCAGGAAAAGGAAATGGTAATTGGCGATGCATTTGTCACAAAATTGTTCCTTATTTTATTAATGATATGTCCATGATGAGCTTATTAACTAAAAGAGTCTGTGCAGTTTGTTTAGATAAGTTGTCGGCAAGCTGGAAGCTTAGATCCGCATAGAACCCAAGCAAAGACATTTGGATGACTTTTCTTAAATGTTAGTCCTATTAGAATTCTATTTTTGCAAAGGTTAAATTGATGAACTCACGCAGTGCCCTCTAGGCTAAGAAAGGGAACAATCAACAAAAGCTCCTACTAGTCATTATCATGAAATGACTCCTGCTGCAAAGAGCACGTCATCTATGCCTCAGTCAGTAGCTGAGAGAGAATGGTGTTCAGATCCATTCCAAAAACCTAAGCACAGAATCCAGGCTGCCACTGCGGTACATTTTTGAAGGGGTGCCGCACTATCAGAGTAGTATTAGAAAGGCAGAGGAGTTCTCTCAGTTGTCCTGGTCAATATATACCTTTCAACCTATATTGCTAAAACTGGTCATCTGATGATAATGGGATGACGCAGGTAAAACTTAGCTGCAGTGACTATAGTTTAAAGATACTTCACTGGTTGTAAACAATGCAGGATGTTTCCAGATTGTAAAAGGTGCCATATAAATGGTGGCTCTTCAAGTCTTGACCTTTTTCAAGGTCTTTTTTTAAGCTCATGTTTCAGTAGCCACTGAATCTGCTTCTGGAGTTAGTCCCTGGGGCAGTTGCTTCACGTTGCTGAGCTATTGACGGATGATGGGGCCACTGAGGCTTTTGTCATAAAACACAATGCAGGAGTAACTCAGCGGCAGGCAGCAACTGTGGAGGACATGGATAGGTGATGCTTTAGGTCTTGACCCTTCTTCAGACTGATTGTAATAGGGGAGAGACAGCTGAAAAATGTTGGGGTGCAAGCATGACGAAGCCTGGTTAATGATTGATGGATGGGGGTGGGGGGGGGGGGGGGTTGATTGGCAGGGGGGGGGGGAAATGCAAGAGATTAAATTATCAAAATGGTGACAAAAGGGCCTAAAGGAGACAAGGAGTCACAAAGATGTCAGATAAGGAGAGGAGGAGTGAAATGTAAAGCCAGAAGAAGGGATATAGGTGGAAGGGTCTGGGGGAGGGGAGGTAAAGGTGCGGCATAGTGGGTGAAATGGGTGTGAATCAGAGTAAGGGGAGGGACAGGAAAGAGAAGGAGGGGGGGTCGTGGGGTAATAGAAAGAGCAACAAGAGAGGGTTGTGTATCGAACCCGACGTTCGGGAGCCACGGGCACGTGACCAGGGAGGGGCCGGGGTTTTCGCGCGGTTTCCCTTTCGCGCTCCAGTTGTTTGACTGACCACCGTTGTGGCCAGTCGCGTGTGCATAGACCTGTTGACTAAGGAGCGAGTTATAAATAAAGATCATTCTAAGAACTTGGTGGTCGTCTCTGCATCCGCTAAATTGGTGACCCCGACATGTCTAGCCGTCGTTAGACAGGGATCATGCAGGAGGACTACGTTCCCGCAGAATCGGCCGGCACAAAGCAGAGCTCACCGGGTTTCAAGCTGCCCATGTTTTGGCAGGATCGACCGCAAGTTTGGTTCGCCCATGTAGAGGCACAGTTTCATCTGCACAGGATCGTAGCAGATGAGACGATGTTATTCCACGTGGTGGGGGCTCTGCTACTCCAGTCTCTTCTGATGCAATTTTCCTATGTCTGTTACTATTGGCCTTCACACTGATACCAATGTTGGTTCAAACATGATTTGGGCAAATTATTTTTAGGTAGGTTGTCTTTTTTTCTCCACTATGAAGATCACAACCATAAGGGCTCATGTTTCAATCCAACCTACTATCATCCCTGGGAATGCAGCAATATGAAAACAAGATCTGGAAACTCAGGGAGACAGTGCCATGTGCACTTCTTTCTGACCTTTCTCTTCTTAATGCCTTTCATTGACAGAACTTTGGGATCATGGTAAATGAAGAATGCACCATAGATTCACAACCTAACCTCTGAGTGACAACTGACGGAGCCAGAATACTCCCCTTCACACTTTAATAGCTTCTCTCAAGAGGCAGTAATGCATAACTGTTTAACAGTGACATGAGATTATCACGGTAGCATGTGACGGGCAAACTGCAATTAATTTTAATTGCACCAGAAGAGATTAGGAGAGATTCTATGACCATATTATTCTTATTCTAAGGATCTGTGACTGGGCGAGTCACATCTAATCACTTTTGTGTACTTTTGCCTTTTCAAGTACTGATATTATTGCATCTATACTGTCAAAATCAGAAACAAACTTGTATTAAATAATTAAGATCAGTTTGCACATGTATATTGATCAATAATGATTGCTGTTTATGTGGGCAGTAGTGATATGTTACATTAATATGTCTATTCCGCCAAGCCTAATCACACATATGATTCCAACATTAACATGACAAGTAGATTGCCTAGTCATAACCTTCTGCAGCTCTTAAATTTAAACAATTACTTATATGCCTGTCACACAGATGTAGATCAGGATGTTGTACAGTGGTGTAAAATGAATGATAGCATTTGGACAATTATCAACAGAAAGAAAAATCAGCAATCATGTAAAATGGGCTACTGACTCAGTACCATCTATTTTCCATCTTTACATAAAGCAATAATCTATTCCATGAACCAGAGTGTTTCTCTCCCAGTTGACTTTTACATATGCCAAGAAAGTGGATAGCTTCCGTTCCTTTTTTCAGCACTGCACAATTGACAATTTTGGTCTGATGCAGAGAATCAAGAAAATACAGTTAATTCTTGAGAAACACAGTTTGGGAAATTCAGCAAGTCACTTCTGGTTGCAATGTGTACAGGCAATGTGTACAGGCAATGTGTACAGGCAATGTGTACAAGTCTGGCACGTTCACAATGTGATACAACTCTTTCTTCAGTGCTCATGTGCAATGTTGCCAAGATAAACGGAGTTTGCACAAGTCATTGGTCATTCAGATAAGAACATACTTTCATAGTGCATAATTTCCCAAGAAATTTAAATAAGCACTTAGCGCAGACTACTATGGCCTGTTGGAGAACTCTTTGGGATTGCATATACAGTATATTTGGAAGGCTGTTCCTGCTACTCGTGGTAACTTTGGACGAGGTGTTTTCCATTTGAATATTTATCACCTTCTAATCATTTGGTGAATCAGCATTGATCCTGGCGAATGAACTGGATGTTTCCAGATAGTTATCAGTTGCAGACCCGGTTCTTAGTTCTAGCTCCAAAAAAATGTCCAAAAGCAAGGTTTTCAAATTAATTGTTGACAAGTGTCGTGAATTTCTGTGGGCAGAGCTGTGACCTTGTATGGACTGATCTACTGCAGTCACTTTCACCCTGAGCTTCTCAACAGTGGCTATCTCAATCACAGTTTGCTGCTCAACCAGCAATGTGGAGTGTGTTGATCACTATATAAAGAAATTGAATTCTGACTATATTTCCTGATATGGATGAGCATCCAAGTTGGATGAGCATGTGGATTTGCAAAGAATATAGGCTTCCCAATGGTTCAAGGGGGTGATATAGAAACATAGAAACATAGAAAATAGGTGCAGGAGTAGGCCATTCGGTCCTTCGAGCCTGTACCGCCATTCAATATGGTCATGGCTGATCATCCAACTCAGTATCCTATACCTGCCTTCTCTCCATACCCCCTGATCCCTTTAGCCACAAGGGCCACATCTAACTCCCTCTTAAATATAGCCAAAGAACTGGCCTCAACTACCTTCTGTTGCAGAGAATTTCACAAATGTACTTCTTGCTCACCAGTGGATCCCAGAGCTTTTCATGAATAACAATGGAAATCCCTCCTTAAATGTACATGGCCCTATCCATGAGAAACCTCTCATAGTTACTGACGTGTAGCCAGGGAGTTTGCAGGACTCATTTATTTTGATTTGTGTTGCCATATTTCAGCAGCCACTCTGCCCCAACGGCTGGATATAGAAATATAAGGATAATAATTTCCACAACTTCCTTAGTCGTAGTGGGAGACCTGCCATGTGCAGCCAGAAGGGATTAAATTAGATTGACATCATGCTCACGGTAGACATGTGGGCTGTAACTATGCTGTACTGAGCACGGTTACAGTATAATGATAGCTTTGGGACCACAAGGATGGAAGAAAGAATGCTGCCATTGTCCTCTAGTGGCACTTGATGTCAATGCAGCCTTCCTGCCTGATCCTCATACCCTTGATCCCTTGGATGTACTGAATGACACAACAACATCCCTCTGTGCTTGTCCTAGCATGGAAGAGGGAAAATTAATGATGAGATGCTGTTTCTCCCAGTTCTTTACTGTAAACTGCCCACATCTGCTGATAGTGGGTATGTGCAAACTCCTGAGGGGAATGGGCTAAAGCTTGCTCTGCCATCATCTTCATTTGATCCTTCAAAAGGCATTGGACCTCATATCTAAAGCAGCTGTTTTAAGCACCTAATTGTTTTTGTCTAAATAAACTGGTGGAAATTAAATTGGGCACCGTAGTGCCCGTGTTAATTCTTCAATTACTTTGTTCAAATTTCTCATGTACGTTTTAATATAACGTGCGATCCACAAATTGGTAAAAGTAGTAGGAAGTCAATAGCGCTTGTGACACTTGTAAACACCAATGTTACGCAGATTGTTATGTTAATCGTCGTTTATTGATGATGTAGTAACAGCATTGCCAAATTGGGCCATGATGATCCTGTTGAAGTCATACCTATTAGGCACAGATAGGACTCAGTGGCGAACAGCAGGAAGATACCACCCCCACCACCCACCTGTGCTATTTACAAGAATCCTAAATTACTTGCAGGTTTATTTTTGATTGATTGAAAGGAAAATATGTCTTGTGTAAATCTGCTGGAGTTTTGTTATGGTATATCATTGGTGTTTGAGAAATCATAGGACTGTACTGTACTTTAAGGTACAGTTAACAAGATGCAACCATATATAGGGACTTTGACTATAATCTCTAAACGTTCAGCATGACAGGGACGGGAAAGAAAGGTCCCATGACGTATGGCTGCCTGTCACATGCAAATGGAGAAAATCCATGAGCAGGAAGCATTAATCACAGCTGCTTCCCAGGATTTCTCCTCTATTAACTTGACCAAGAAGAAATACTTAAGGAGACGTCTTTCTGAAGAATAGAATAGAATAGAATAGTTTCTTTATTGTCATTGTAACATGAACCATGTACAACAAAATTTAAAAATGTCAGCCAGTCAGTGCACCATTCAAACATTTCTAAAAGCTAACGATACATACAAGATAAAATATTAAAAGATAAACAACTAAAATAAATATCACGAAAATAACACGCATAAACACCCAACCCTCCATCCTTCTGTCGATTTCACAGTGTACCACAGTCCCTTAGTATGTCTCGCCCCTGCGTTCCTTGGCGGCTACATTTAGTGCTTTTATAGCAGTGGGGTAAAAACTGTTTTTTAGACTGTTCGTCCTTGTCTTTGTAGATCTGTACCGTCTGCCTGACGGCAACAGTTCAAACAGGGAGTGTCCGGGGTGGGAAATGTCCTTTATGATACTCTGGGATTTTTTGATGCAGCGGGAACTGTGTAAGTCCTCCAAGGTAAGGAGAGAGGTAAGAAGAAGGTCCTCCCAAGTCTCTACTCCATGCTGCATGCTCATCTACAGCTGCATAACCTTGTCAAAAGGAAAGAACAAAATTGATGTGCTGGTTTTGGAGGCACTGATCCAACTTTGCAAGTAGTAGCACACTTCCACCGGGGGGAGTAATCATGTCTTCATACTCAAGCTGAAATAATGTCATCTGCTTGCGCAAAAAAAGGAACCCAAAGAAAATGCAGGGATTTATGAGGATTCCCACTATTAACTGCTCATAGCGTGCATTGAGAGTGAATGATATCAATGGTTGTGGTGCCATCTGAAAGAGATTAATAATGTGTCCACAGGAACATAGAACATAGAAAATAGGTGCAGGAGGAGGCAATTCGGCCCTTCGAGCCAGCACTGCCATTCATTGTGATCATGGCTGAAAGGAAGTGTGAAAAGAGAATTAATTAGTTAATTCCACAAATCCACATATCTTTGGGATATGGGAGGAAACCAGAGCATCTGGAGGAAACCCACATGGACACAGGGAGAATGTACAAAACACACATACAACACCCGAGGTGTTGAATGGAGGTGTTCTACAAAGCTTTCACCCAAATAGCTTTTTGATTTTGCCAGTACAGAGGAGACCACGTTATGACCACTGAATGCAATACACCACATAAGTACTGGTTTCCTCCTTTGTCATTTCACTATCTCTAGAAAGGAATTCCTAACCCATTATCCATGTTCTCCAGACCTCCATCAGAAATTTGAGAAGCAGTTAGAATTGTTTCTGGTGAGTCACTGCAAGGGCGAGGGACCTTCCATTATGTGAACGACACTGTATGTGTGTGAGGGCAGGGTTGTCGTTAAAACTAACTCCAGCAACAATACTAGTGAAATAATATTCACAGCTAACCAAGCTGCAATCTGAGCTTAGCCAACTATCAGATGTAAAAAAAACCCTCTGAATGTCTTATGAAATATAATAGCGTTTTCCAAATTGCTGATGAATTGTCAAAATCATTAGAGCAGGACAGTGGTGCAGTTGGTAGAGATGCTACCTCATAGCGCCAGAGACCCAGGTTAGATCCTGATCCTGGCCTCGACAAATTGCCCCTAGTGTGTTGGGAGTGGATAAAATCATGGGATAACACTGAACTAGTGTGGAAGGATGACCAATGGTCGGTATGAACTCAGTGGGTTAAAAGTCCCGTTTCCATGTTGTATCTATGAACATTAAAATCTTTGATAAACACTTCAAAACACAAAAATATTCAAAATATTTGAACGAACGTTTAAAAAAAAAAATTCCAAACCATTAGAATCATAGTTGGAGAACTATACAGCATGGAAACAGACCCTTTTGGCACAAGTTGGCCCAAACGGCTGTTACACTACTTAACTCTGCACCTTGGTGATTGCCAGTCACCCCCCCCCCCCCCCCCCCCCCCCCCGGACACTCCTTCCCCCAGAAAAATTGCACTACTACTACTACTGTTTGTACATATATATATTTTACTGTTCATTATTCTATGTTTGCTCTTCTGGGTGAGATGCTAACTGCATTTTGTTGTCTCTGTACTGTACACTGCACAATGACAATAAAGATTGAATTGAATCTGAATCTGAAGTTGTCCATGCAGACCAAGTTGGCATTCTGTGCTCGTCCCATTTGTCAGCATTTAGCAACCATCCATGTAAACCCTTGTAAGCCATATATCTTTCCAAATGTATTTTGAAACCCATATCTACTTCTATTGCTGCTTCTCGCAGCTCACGCCAAATACAGACTACCCTCTGAGTGAAAAAGTTGCCCCTGAGGTTCCTCATCTCACCAATCATCAACCTGATGAAACATTTTCACTAAATCCATGCTCCTGATGATTTTGGATACCTTAGTAAACTCACCGTCCGACTCCTAGGCTCTAAATAAAAAGACCCAGCCTCTCCCTAACTGAGGCATGCAAATCCTGGTAATATCCTGGTGAATCTTTACTGCGCCCTTTCTAACTTAACACAGCATCATTAACACTTATATTTAGTCGGTTGCTGTCTATTGAAAGCAGTGAAGCAGAGATCTCTCTAAGACATATCTAATTTGGCACAGTCTGTTCATGGAGATTCCTGGTGAGAATCTCTGTAGCTTTGAGCTTCATACTGGAGACTATGAGGAATCTTACATTAGAGTATAGTCAAGGAAACAATGGCAAACAGCTGTCAACAAGTTTTATGAATGCTGCATTCATATACGTGCAGTAATTGCAAAGTTACTGCCATTTATGTGACAGATTCTGTAAATTACATATGAAACTGTCAGCATTTGACTTCAAAATGCAGCACAATATCTCTAATGTTTACCTGATATGAGAAAGTACTAAAAGAATGCAAGCTTTGCAGCCAGCTCTTAAAGGAACATACCATTACACCGGCTGTGGGGTGTGCTGCCAAATAGCTCTGTTATTTGGGCAAGAAAAGATCCTTTAGCATACTTGCTTTTTCACTTCAGGCCTGTATTGCTCCAATCTCACTTTGTAAGCATTAAGCATACATACAATTTTTAAAATCATTTCTATGCAGCAAAAAGCACCCATGCATAAAGAATCTTATTTAGACAGAGGTCATTAACATGCACTTGAAAGAGCCAATTGTATATTTAATTTTTTGTTACAGTCTCCTGGGCGTGATCAGATATATCTAAGGACAATACAAGAGACCAAGCGTAACAGGCCAGCTAAGCCGACCCAACTAGCAGTGTTCAATAACAATCTTCAAGGAAACAATTTATACGTCTGAAGAAGGGTTTCGGCCCGAAACGTCGCCTATTTCCTTCACTCCATAGATGCTGCTGCACCCGCTGAGTTTCTCCAGCATTTTTGTGTACCAACAATTTATACTTGTCGGTTGAAAGGTCTGTATCCCTGGGGGACACATGCAGTTAGTTACTTTTATCACATTTCAAAGGGTTCAAAGGGTATTTTATTGTCATGTATACCGATTAAGGTACAGTGAAGCTCGATTTACCATACGGCCATACTATAAAAAGCTACAAAACACACAACTGCATAAAAGTTAACATGGGGTCAAGGAAAGAGCCCTGTTTTCACCAATCTTTCCACCACCATCCACAAGAACCACAAGAAGCGCAAGACAGACACCATTGTATGCAGATACCGAGAAGTGTGTTCAGCTCTGGCTTCTAATCTTGTGTGTGGACTCGATAAGAAGAAGAAAGTTGACATTAACATCCACCACAGCAGATTCCCCACATTCCTCACTGTGATGGAAGGCAATAAAGTCTAATCTTGTTTACTCTTTATTCTCCCGCGGACGGGGCAGTTGAACCATCCGCTGTCGGGGCGATCAAAGGTCTCATAGCTGCCGGTCGAAGCTCCCGCGTCGGGGCGGTCGAAGCATTTGCGATCGGTGCGGTCAAAGCTCCTGCGGCTTGGAGCTCCCAAAGTCGGTCCCGAACCAAGGGACCGCGAGCTCCACAATGTTAAAGTCCGCAGGCCCGAGCGGTTGGAGCTCCAAGGTCAACCCCCGACAGGGACCACCAGCTTCACGATGTTAAGTACTGGAGGTTCCCACGGTTAGAGCTCCCAAAGTCGATCCCCAGCAAGAGGCCGCCAGCTCCTCATTGTTAGGCCGGAGGTACGATACGGGAAAAAAACCACATCTCCATTGAGGTGAGAAAAAAACACATCTCCATTGAGGTGAGAGATTAAAAAAAGTTTCCCACAATCTCCCCCCTCCCCCTCACCTAAAAAAGCTAAAGAACACTAAAGCGTACATTTAACACATACTAAAAAACAACAAGAGAGAAAAGGATGAGACAGACTCTTGGCAAAGAAAACATTGCGGCACCACCCTGTTGTCAGTTTACATCCAGGAAAATTAATTATCGTACAGTTAATGATACTGTCTCCGAGAGGTTTTATTCGGGTCATTGACCTGAAGTATTTAAACTAATTTCTTTCTCAACAGATATTGGCAGATACACTGACTATTTCTGTCATGTTCTGTTTTCATTTCAGCTTCAAGTCTTTGCCTTATTTGGCCTTATTAATTGGTTTTAGTGATGTTGGGCATGGGAAAAATAATTGTCCGGGACACTTTTAGTATGCTGGGATAAGTTAGAACATCTGAGGTGTTGCTTTAAAGTCTGATACAAAAAGTATTGTGATTGCTACTTTATGTGATCACATCTCCAAAGAAAGACTTTAACTCTCAAACCTTTTATTCAGAGTTTGGCCACTAAGTATCATTTGATAACTGGAACAAAAAACACAAAATGCTGGAGGACCTCAGCAAGTCAATCCACATCTAGGAGGCAAAAAGTGCAAGTCGATGTTTCAGGTCAAGAGCCTGCATCAGGACTGAGAGGGAAGAGGAGAGATTGCCTATATGTATTGTGGGAGTGTCAGTGTGGGAGTGGAAAGGTGAATTAAAATGACATGACATGCAACCAGAGGCAGAGATGGAGATGGCCTTAGCGGACAGTGTGCAGGCGTTCTGTAGAACTGTTGCCTAGTCTGTAATTATTTGGTAGTTGCATTGCTTGTAACGGACACACAATCTACACCAAGCATTGATCCTACATGTTACCCTTTGAATTATTCTCCATTCTCTCTGCAATCATTGTTTCACCTTTAGCGTGGCACTTACGGCTGGGATATTTCTGACTTACATGAAAACAAATCTGAAGGTATAGTAAACTCTAAGATGATATTACTTTCAACATCCGACTGCCATTCATCGCCTAATGGGAAATTAAGACTGAAAGACATGAAGAATAATGTAGTGACCAAGGCTTCGATCAATCATCTAAGCCAAAGGAATCAAACCACAACAGTTGAATAATTTCAATTAATTATTCTAAAGAACTAAATACAAATCTCCAGTAATAAAAGTGACCACAACACTCCTGCATTCACTTGTGTTCCTGTAGGAGCTATATGCTATTCATACTAAATTAGGTTTATTTGTAACTCCAGTATTCGTAACTGTAGATGCTTGGCTAATATCTACATGTATACATTCTATCACCACCAGGAGGCCTGGACACAGTTCCTAGTACAGTTTTGAATCCTTACCTAGTTTTAATTCCAAATATGAACTCTGTGGCTTCTTACCTCTTGATATATTTCTGTTATCACAAAAGCAATTTAATCCTTAATAGCTCAGGATCTCCCATTCCACCACCCAACTGCAGTTTTTTCCCCCAGTTATGTCCTAATGATGTCTTTATGTGTAAAATTTCAGCTTTTTCAGTCTTTCTTTTTACTCTTGTAAAAAATGTTCACTTGTGGTATGCATCATGCCACACCCTTCTGTTCTCATAATTTTAATTTTAATTTTCTGTCTTAAACACTTTAAACCTTTTAGTTTTTACACAGAGAGTGGTGAATCTGTGGAATTCTCTGCCACAGAAGGTATTGAGGCCAGTTCATTGGCTATATTTAAGAGGGAGTTAGATGTGGCCCTTGTGGCTAAAGGGATCAGGGGGTATGGAGAGAAGGCAGGTACAGGATACTGAGTTGGATAATCTGCCATGATCATATTGAAGGGTGGTGCAGCCTCGAAGGGCCAAATGGCCTACTCCTGCACCTATTTTCTATGTTTCTATGTTTCACTTGTAGGACATATTGAAATAAATCTCACCAATACTCTGGTTCATCTTTATTTTTTGAGTCCTACTATTGACAGAGTTCTTCCTTAATCTCTTCCTTCACTTGGTGCATCAGTTCCAGTACTGATCCCAATGTCCCATTAAATGTCTGGATCCTTACATCCCATGGCAATTCTGTTAAAACAACAAAAAGGCTCCAAAATATCCAATAAGAATTATGTGAGAATGTCATAATAAAAGTAAGCTTTGACAAAAAACTTGGGGAATTTATATTATGGTTTTGTTCTGAAAACTGGTGGTAATTGGAATAGGTGTGCCTCATTAAACCAACTCACACACTGTACTTGGCGCAGAGCTGATTGCATTTCCCTTCCCAGGGATACAGCACAATTGTGTCAGCATTGTATTTGACACATAAGGGAGTTCACAATAATTGTTGTATAATGATTCTGTCACACGATGGTTGCCAGCAGCAATCACAGTGACAAAAGATGCTAAAGATGGTACTGCAGAGGTGACCAAATATAAAGTTCATAACCATTAGTTTATACAATTGTTCCCAAGTGATTAGGGCTAGAAATGAATTGATCATTCTCATTTGCGATGCTTTGTGTAAAAGGGAATAAATTCTTTCTGATGCTATTATTCAAACATCTCAGTGAAGTCTGGGGGAGATTTATAACAATTTTAGGGTGGCACGGAGGCACAGCTGTATAGTTGCTGTCTTACAGAGCATGCAGCACCAGAGACCTGGGTGCGATCCCGACTACGGGTGCTGTCTGTATGGGATTTGTACGTTCTCCCCGTGATTGCATGGGTTTTCTCAGAGATCTACGGTTTATCTCATTGAAACATATAAGATTGTTAAGGGTTTGGACACGCTAGAGGCAGGAAACATGTTCCCGATGTTGGGGGAGTCCAGAACCAGGGGCCACAGTTTAAGAATAAGGAGTAAGCCATTTAGAACGGAGATGAGGAAGCACTTTTTCTCACAGAGAGCGGTGAGTCTGTGGAATTCCCTGCCTCAGAGGGCGGTGGAGGCAGGTTCTCTCGATGCTTTCAAGAGAGAGCTAGATAGGGCTCTTAAAAATAGCGGAGTATGGGTATATGGGGAGAAGGTACTGATTGGGGATGATCAGCCATGATCACATTGAATGGCTCGAAGGGCCGAATGGCCTACTCCTGCACCTATTGTTTATTGTCTATTGTTTCCTCCCACACTCCACACGACAAAGGTTTATAAATTAATTGGCTTGGTATAAGTGTAAATTGTCCCTAGTGTGTGTAGGATAGTGTTAATGTGTGGGGATTGCTGGTCTGTGTGGGCTGAAGAGCTGAAGAGCCGGTGGGCTGAAGAGTCTACATTCAAGTTTCTAGCTTATAAAGCAAGTCTGAAAAAGGGTCTCGACCGGAAACATCACCCATTCCTTCTCTCCAGAGATGCTGCCTGTCCCGCTGAGTTACTCCAGCATTTTGTGCCTATCTTTGGTATCACACAGTATCTGCTGTCCCTTCCTACACAAAATATTCTTGCAACACAAATGGAAGACAATGGCCATTGCCAACAAGGGTGAATCTAGAAAATACCCTATGAATTCAATAGCGATACCAAATCCCTCACTCCCTCTATCTTATTGTGGGTCACCACTGACCAGATACAAGATACAAGATACATTTATATGTCACATGTGCCAGTTGGCACAGTGAAATGTGATCACCATACAGCCATACAATGGCACATGAAATAAAATAAAGAACACAACACAGCAGAATCAAAAGTTTCCCACTGTGAGGGAAGGCACCAAAGTCAGTCATCTTCCTCTGATGTTTACCCGTGGTCGGGGCCTCCGGAGCCCTCCGCAGTCACCGCTACGGGCAGCCACCTAACATGGACCAGCCATAAAGTTACTATTCTTGGAAGATCAGATCAGAGGCTGCACAAATCACTGAACTTACAGCAGCCTTACAACCATGTATAATGCAAGAATGTGAAGGGATTTTTTTCACCTAAACGCTTACAGTCCAGCAGTACGCAATGCCCTTGATCAGCATCTTACTTGCCTTATTTTTTACTGGTATGTGAGCGTCAGTGTTGTAGAAAATAACACGGTTTTGCATGGTATAAACATCACACTTTTCCAGCACAATAATATTGAAATTTCCACTGGCTGTCTCCAAACTAGCAGTAACTTGTATACATACCCATTGTACCTTCAGATGGTACATTAGCCTACTTACTTCGCATTCAATTTTACTTTTCCAATGACTTAACCTAAATAACCTGTTTGTCTCCATCACAGATGTTTTCTCATGATACAAAGAGATTCATTGAGCTGTTTTTCATTCTACTTTTAACTTCAAAGACTTGCAGCTGGGTTTCAGATAATGGAGTCAAAATAGTTTTTTTTTTGATTTGTTCAACACCTAGCTCGCCAGCAATCTGAGAACACTTAGAATTGTTCCCATTCTAAACATTATCCTTTGAATACTGGTTCAATTTAGTACATCCATCAAAAGTCTATTGTTGATTTGCTTTGGTATTTCATTCGGCTGAATTACCTGAGCATCATTGGTAGCTGGTGCCACAAACACTTTATCCACAAGGTTCAGTGTGAAAATCAAACTTTCACTCCTAATATCACATTATCACAACAATGTTACTGCCTGATAGCTCCATGGATCTGGGTATGCTCCTGACCTTGGATGTGGAGTTTGCAATAGGTCTCCTCCCCACAACCCACATTGAAGCTGAAGATGATCTGATGGAACTATACAAAATTATGTGAGGTATAGATGGGGTAGATAGTAAGAAACATTTTCTTATGGCAAATGTATTAAGGCCAGAGGGCCAAGTTTTAATGTGGGATTGAAGGGGACCTAAGTAAGGATATTCTTCACCCAATGGTGGAACAGTGGTAGAGTAGCTGCCTTAATGCCCCTATCCCACTTAGGAAACCTGAACGGAAACCTCTGGAGACTTTGACCCCACCCAAGGTTTCCGTGCAGTTCCCGGAGGTTTTTGTCAGTCTCCCTACCTGCTTCCACTACCTGCAACCTCCGGCAACCACCTGCAACCTCTGGGAACCGCATAGAAACACCTTGGGTGGGGCACAAAGTCTCCAGAGGTTTCCGTTCAGGTTTCCTAAGTGGGACAGGGGCATTACAGCGCCAGAGTTCTGGATTTGATTCTGACTACGGTGCTTGTATGTACGGAGTTTGTACATTCTCAACATGACCTGCGTGGGTTTTCTCCGAGATCTTCGGTTCCCTCCCACACTCCAAACACGCACAGGTTTGTAGGTTAATTGGCTTGGTATAAAATGTAAAAAGTCCCTAGTGTAGGATAGTATTAATGTGCGGGGATCACTGGTCGCTGCAGACTCGGTGGGCCGAAGGGCCTGTTTCTGCGCTGTATCTCTAAACTAAAGCAAAACTAAACAGGTAGTCGCAATCTGGAACACACTGTCATCTGAAAAGGTGGTTAAGGTTTAACACAATATTTAAGAAGAATCTGGATGAGCATTTAAATCACCATGACACAGCAGGGTGTGGATCAATGCTGGTAAATGGGATTAAAATTAAAAGGTGCTTGATGGTTGGATGACAATAGGTGAAAATGCCTTTTTCTATATTGTATGACTCTATGATCTGGAAGGCTGAAAGGATGTGTCAGAGAAAAATACATTGCAGGGAGTCCAAAAAAACAGAGTGGGAGAAATGGGCCTTATGGAATGTTCCCCAGTATTAATCAGTATTAATCAGCCAGTATTCACTCTTCATTGCAATTGTAAGATCTGCTGATTCATGCTTTGATCTGGATAAAGCATCAATTTTATCAGCTAATTTCCACCCAGTCAAAATTTCTTATCTTCTTAACGCTTTCCTTGTGTATTTATAGTTCGTCAGCCAATTAATCCATTACAAACACTGGCTTGCAAAGCAGTATCCTGTACCTCTCTCCCTATCCTTTCAAAACTTACATTTAAAAAAAAAAAATTGGTGTACCTTCGATTTTCCAGCATCTGCAGTTCCCTCTTTAAAACTTAAAACCTTGAACTGTTTCCAAGAAATTACCTTCTTCATTTTTAAGGTTCGATGACAGGTCAAAAATGTCCTCGTGAATAACAGTCTGCTGTTGCTGCATGTTGACCTGCACCTTCAATAACTTATTTTCAATCACAATTGTAACCTTAAGGTCTCTTTGTCTCACACTACAATTGCCTGCAATATAGATGCCATACAATATAAATCCAGGGTACACAAAAAAGCTGGAGAAACTCAGCGGGTGCAGCAGCATCTATGGAGCGAAGGAAATAGGCAACATTTTGGGCCGAAACCCTTTTTCAGACTGATGGGGGGTGGGGGGGTTGGGGGGATCCAGTGTCATCCTGTGTCATCTGCAGCAGCCGTAATATCCGTAAAGGCTCATCAGCGTCTCTTCTTCCTGAGGAGACTGAAGAAGGTCCATCTGTCTCCTCAGATCCTGGTGAACTTCTACCGCTGCACCATCGAGAGCATCCTTACCAACTGTATCACAGTATGGTATGGCAACTGCTCTGTCTCTGACCGGAAGGCATTGCAGAGGGTGGTGAAAATTGCCCAACGCCTCACCGGTTCCTCGCTCCCCTCCATTGAGTCTGTCCAAAGCAAGCGCTGTCTGCGGAGGGCGCTCAGCATCGCCAAGGACTGCTCTCACCCCAACCATGGACTGTTTACCCTCCTACCATCCGGGAGGCGCTACAGGTCTCTCCGTTGCCGAACCAGCAGGTCGAGGAACAGCTTCTTTCCGGCGGCTGTCACTCTACTAAACAACGTACCTCGGTGACTGCCAATCACCACCGGTTCAAGAGTTCAAGAGTTCAGAGTCTTTCCTTTGAACATCACAGAGGACACTTATTATTATTTATTCAAATCGTTTGCTATGTCGCTCTTCCAGGGAGATGCTAAATGCATTTCGTTGTCTCTGTACTGTACACTGACAATGACAATTAAAATTGAATCTGAATCTGAATCTGAATCTAATATTGAGCAAATTCCCTTTCTTGAGAAACGTATTCTCTGAATTTTTATGAGGGCACAGTATTCACATTGTTTCCAGACAAGTAACCCAGGATCCTGGACTAATAGTCCAGAGTCCCAAATGTAGATTCCACCATGGTAGTTCCAGGTTAAAGTCTTTAAAATCTGGAAGTTATAAACAAAGCAGTCGATCACAGCTTGACCTTCAACACCATCATGCCTTCAAAATGTGTTATCAAACTCGGGGAAATGAAGTTGTGGATCACAGACATGTCCGAGACACTACATTTGGAAAATATTAGGCTTGTCTTGGCAGAAAAACCAGATCAATTTCTGAAGACATGGACACCCTTTACCGAATTCTTACAACAATAGTATGGTGTAATATAAATTTAAATTTAAATCCGATGCTGGATTGGATGGGGGGGGGGGGGCAAGGGGCAAGGTATATCTCCACTTTTCTTTTTCTTTTTGTTTTCATTTCTATATCTTTCTGCTACACTGCTTTGGTAGTTAGGGGATTTTCTTTGGTTCTTCTTCAATCTATCTTTTCACTTCCTACTTTTCTTTTTTTTCTTTTTTCATTTTCATAATTTAGGTTATAAGGTGAACAATGAAGCTGTACAATAATTGTATCATTTTAGATGCCGAATGTTTTATCTCTGTACAATTGCTTCGAACAAAAATAAAATAAAATAATAAATTAAAAAAGAAACTCGGGGAAGTGGATCTCTACTCATCTGTATGCAACTGGATCCTTGACTTCCTCATCGGCAAACCACAATCAGTACAAATTGGCAACAACACTTCCTCCTCGACAACCATCAACACAGGAGCATCTCATGGCTTTGTGTTCAGTCCCCTGCTCTACCAGACCCATGGCTCGGTAACCAGACTCAGTTCCAATGCCGTCTTTAACATTTCTGATGATACCACATTGTTGGATGAATTGCAGGTGATGTGAATCAGAATATAGGAGGGAGGTTGAAAATCTGCTTGAATGGCCCAGAACAACAATCTTGCCCTCGAAGTCAATAAGATCAAGGAGCTGATTGTTGACTAGAAAGGGAGAGCAAGGATCCACAAATGAGATCCACAATCCAAGGCATGAGATCCTCACTGTAACAGAGCCAAATGCCACTGTAACAGAGCCACTGCATTTGATATTAAGAAATAGCTGAAAACATTGGATACTGGAAAGGCTGTACATCCAAGATGCAGTTCTGAAGACCTGCTCTTCAGAAGTAGCTAGGCCAAGCTGTTCCATCATTTTTATAGCACTGGTATGCACCACATAATGTGAAATGTTGCCGAGGTATATCTTGTTATAAAAATCAGGATGAATCTGATCTATCTAATTGCTCTCCATTCAATCAGCAAAATGTTGAAAGTATTGTCAAACGCAAAATGATTGAAAGTATTGTCAATAGTGCTATCAAGCAGCACTTGCTCATCTGAAATCTGATCAATGATGCCCAGTTTGGATTTTAACAGGATCACTTGGCACCAAGTCTCAATCCAGGTTTGATTCAAGCATGAATAAAAAAAAGTTGAATAATAGACCGGAGGTGAGAATTATTGCATGAATGCAGCTTTTGACCAAATGTGACATCAAGGAGTTCTGGTAAAACTGAAGACAGGTGTCAGAAGTGAAACACTGTAATGGCTGAAGTCACAACTCACCCAAAGAAAGATGCTTGCGGTTCTTCGAGGTCAGTATTCTAAATGTATATCAAGTACATCACTGCATGAGTTTCTCTACAGGTTGGACAGGGCTTGGTTTGTTTTCTCTGGTATGCCGGGGAGAACTGATAAAAGTATATCGAATTCAGAGGCATAGATAGGGTAGACAGAACGTTTTCTCAAGATGGAGAAATCATTACTTTAACGTGAGATGGGCAACGTTTACAGGAGATGAGTGGGACAAGTGTTTTACACAAGATTGCTGAGTGTCTGGAAAAGTGTTGGCAGGGTTGGTGGTTGAAGCAGATCGGGGCATTTAAGAGGCTTTTGGATCGGCATATATATATATATATATATATATCTATGCAACGTATGGAGGGATATGGATTTTGTGTAGATAGATAAGAGATGTTCTTGACATTGTATTCAGTGCAGAGATTGTGGGACAAGGGCCTATTGTTGTGCTGTACTATTCTATGTTTTATAATAGAATTTAACAGGTTAGATTTTTTCAGTGGCACTTTTTCTTCATGGTGTCATGCTTATCTGTCATCTTAATAACATTCTTATGTTTAAGTCCACCGAATGTCATCACAAAGGTACATGATGCTGTATGAATGTTCTCCACATAATTACACACCCCTGATATCCAAAGGAAGACTATCCAGTGGTCATTGCTTCCTCTTTGAGATATCAACATATATTCACCATGTCCCCTCCCTGACCTATTATCAATATCTAAACGTTCATGGTAAGTACATGACAACCTTGAAAATACGAAGACATTGCAGAAGATACACCCATACAACATAAATACCTGTGCAGGTGCTACAATTCCCCTAATCATATGTTAATCATATTATCATTTGGTAATCATACTTGGAAAAGTAAGACCTATTTAGGTTATTTCCTATTTAAGCCTTTGCCTTTTCCCATGCAGTCTATGACACTTGGAAATGTTCATCCAAGTATTTTTAAATGAGACAAGGATTTTCACCATCAATGCCCCTTAAGGAACTGTGCAACTGAGTTTCAGACCCTCATCACTACTCCTTTGGTAAACAAAGTTTTCAGTTTTGCTTTAATTTTTCTGAGAATTCTGCGTCTCCTGTTTTTGATTCACTTCTCTGCAAAAGGAGATAATTTGTTACTGTTCACCCTATATGGGCCTCTGCTAATTTTACTACCCATGTTTAAATCTCTCAGCTGCTTTTTCCCCAAAGAAAGCAACAACTGCTAAGTCATACTTCCCTTATAACTTGAATTCCCCAGCCCAAACAACAGCTTCGTGAATCTCTGTGCAATTTCACATTGTTCCTGTTATGCGGTGACCAAACTGCACCCATTTGGCTATAACAATAAGGCAAGGAATAAGAAATTTCAATTGGAAAATTGAATTCTTGGTCCGTGTGTCTGGTTAACGAGTTTGAGCTAGTCACCTTCGACATTCTTAGTATCTCCTGCGTCATATTGCCATTCATCACAAATGGAAAGTGTTGAGATGTTGAGCAAGAACAGGACTGATGGTTCTCGATACTCATTATTTTGATTCATACATGACAGATTATAAGACCATAACCAGTTTCCATGGAGGCACATTCTAGTCTGTGATTGATACCAGGAATAGATGATAAAATAGTCCTTATGTCATGTTTGGTCACATTACTATTTTACTGTTATGTAAGATTACAATTACTTCACATTAATTGTAAATATAATTTTAGTTACAATTTTCCACCGGATACTCAAATTATCACCAAAAGAAACATCTAGTTTAATACATTTAGCAGCAAGGTTATGAAAGGCTGATGTTTTGTGGTTACAGGCATTGTGAAGGGTAAGTGTTTACTGGAAACCCACCTTGCGTTCAAACATGCCAGTTCTCTGATTTTGTCAGCTTTTTTTATTTGGCCTCCCACGTAATTCTACAGTTTTTGCGATAAGCTTGCAGACTTCCTGCCTCAACCCCCTCTGTTTTACTGAAAGCAGGAAACTGTACTTTAGTCTGACGTTGCTGCCTCAGTTCAGGACTCTGCTGCTCACCTGTCAGGATCAGGATCCACATTTCAAACTGCTGTGCTGGAAGTAACTCCGAATGGCAGAATCTGGTAGGTTTTTGTTGTTCTGTTACTGTCTTTTCTCCTATTTTTATTTTCTCTTGAAATTAATGCTTGCTTTCACATCATGGCTGGTAGCTGTTTAAGCAGAATTACATAAACGCAATACTAAATTCAAAATGTGAAGCCTTCATTATGATACTGTAATGATTCAGAGGCTCTGATCTGTTAATTCAGTAAGCTGTGAATATGCAAAGGACTAACACGAGTGGTTTATATGTTTATTTTATTTATAAATCGGAAACATATTCATTGTTTAATCATTATTACTACGTCAGAGTATTGTGGTCAGTGAAATATTTATACATTTTGTTTACATGTACTTATCTGATAAACCATGCGTGCGTGTGTAAACATTTGCTGTACAGATCATACCATAGGAAGTGTAAGACAAAATTATATAGAGTCGCAAACTCCTCAGAATAATCAGCAAACCTCAGACAGTATTGTTTGGATATGCTATTAAAATCACTGCTGGAGGACAGAAATGATTGTTGAAGGTGGGTTTTGTACGTTGTAGGACAGTAATGGGAAGAGCACATTTTCCTATTAATTTCTGATAATAAGATTACAGTCACACAGTTTCACGATATTATTGAAGGAGGCTATTTAGCCTGTTGTAACTGTTCTAGCTCTGAGTTATTCAGCTCACCCCACTCTCTTTCACTTTCCTCATCATTACACTTGTATTACCTTTTAGGCTTCATTTCCACTTAAAAGTTAGGGTTGATTGTACTCCATCCACCTTTCAGATAATTCCAGTTCACTGCTATTAAAGAAATGTCCTTATTTTCCATCTATTATTTTTACAGATTATGTTAAGTCTTTATCATCTGGTTATGGGCACGTATTCCTCTGAGAAAAACACTATAAACATCAGAATCTTTTATAAATTTGGACATCTCTATTATTTTTTTTATTAGAAGAATTGCCCTAGTTCTAGCTTGGTAGGTAGACTTAAATTTTAGGTTTTGCTCTCTATGTTTCAATAACTATAAGGAAAATCAAGCAGTGACATTAAAAGGAAACATAGCTCTTCCTTTTCTTAAGAGACCCTCAGGGTCAAAGATGACCTACTTCCATTCTGGTTTTGTGGGCTCTGAGGGAGTTGATGAGACAACATGAAGATCACGGATTCTTCCACAGATGAGAGAGGTTCTGGCCAACTGGGTGGGCAGGTGGATAGTTTGTGACGGAATCATAGTGATGTCTCCAATTCTTCATCTCTTTGAATAACATTAACATTAGCTTGACACTGTTGCAGGTTGCTCACCACCTAAGCTTCTTATGCCCCTGTCCCACTTGGGAAACCTGAACGGAAACCTCTGGAGACTTTGCGCCCCACCCAAGGTTTCCGCGCGGTTCCCGGAGGTTTTTGTCAGTCTCCCTACCTGCTTCCACTACCTGGAAGCTGCAACCACCTGCAACCTCCGGGAACCGCACGGAAACCTTGGGTGGGGCACAAAGTCTCCAGAGGTTTCCGTTCAGGTTTCCTAAGTGGGACGGGGGCATTACTCACCTGTCAGGGTAGAGGTTGTTTGAAAAACAAAGGTTGTTTCAAAAACTCTCTCCTGGATTGGTTTTGTCATTACAGTCTCAGGAGGTGTTAAACCCTGCTAGAAAGTTTCCTTGTTTGTACTAATAATTAATTGCATCAGTTATTTAATATACATAAGTCTAATAAAATCTAGCAGCAGCCCCCACACTCACCCAGTGTGCCAATACAAAGTCAGTTATACCTGTAAGGCAGATGGAGGATTCTCCTTCCATGCAGTATAGGAATAATGTGGCCCTTCGGCCCAATTCATTCATGCCAACCCAGATGCTTTCCTGAACTGGTCCCAATTCCATGCATTTTTCCCAAATCCTGTAAAAACATTTCCTATCCAAGTACCTGCCCAAATATATTTTAAACATTGTAATTGCACCCACCTCTACCACTTTCTCGGGCAACCCATTCCATTTATTCACCTGGGTGTGAAAAATTTGCCACTCAGCTACCCTTTAAACCTTTTCCCTCTCACCTTAAAACTGTGCCCTCTTGTATTAGACTCACCTACTCTTGGGAAAAAGACTGTGACCATCCACCTTATCTGTGCCCTCGCGATTTTACAAACCTCTACAACATCACCCCTCAGCCTCCTTCCCTCTGGGGAAAGTCCTAGTGTATAATACAGCCGATATTACAGCCAGTTAGACACAAAATGCTGGAGTAACTCAGCGGGACAGGTTGACGTTTCTGGTCGAGACCCTTCTTCAGACTTATTACAGCTAGGTCTTCCAAGGAAGCAACATTTTTCAGATAGTTTGTTCTTTTACGCTATTACTGGGATACCATCCATCTATCAGGACCCACAACTGAAGAGTGGAATGGATTTCCAGGCCTACATGAACACCTCGGTTCAGTTCTTATTTCTTCAGTGTAACCATGAAGTTGTTGATCAAAAAACATGGATTTAAATCTGCTGCCAAATTTAGCTCTTCTCATTTTAAGCTGAAATATGTATACAGGAATTAGCTTCCTATTGTGAAGGGCTTTTTTTTTGCAACAGGCATGACTCAACCAGCAAAAACAAATATCAAATCTGTGCCTGCAAATCCCGGTGAAAAATTACAAAAATGCATAAATTGTCTCCAATCTGATGGGTTAGGAAGAATTCCTGGGAAATGATATATCGGCTGCATTGCAATCTTACAAAGAAGGCACCTAATTAGGGAAAAAAAAAGAATAATTATTAACCCACAGTATTATCACGTTCTTTTGGTACTATTTATACTCCTAATGTGAGCTGGCTTTCTCTCCTCCTCTTCCTCCTCCACTTCAGTGGTGATGGCTGCCCTAATGTCATGCTTGCCTGCATGCTGTCTGTCTTTCTGCCTCTGCTCCCGTGCACATTCAATCGTCATGTCGATACATTTATGTGAAATAGCACCCTAGAAATGTAAACGTAATATACTGATCATATTATACCTTCCGCCCACAATATTTAATATGTAAAAGAATATGTGATTCTGTTCCATTCTGTTTGTAGTTTGATTGGTTGTCTGTTTGTCTGTTTGTCTTTTTTCACAAAGTCCGCGAGCATTGCCACTTTTCATTTCACTGCACATCTCGTATGTGTATGAGACGAATAAACTTGACTTGACTTGACTTGACTGGTCTGCCATGCCCCACCTGAAAGAGCAGGAGAGGTAGATTCAATAATGTGCAAACGGGGAAGTGAAGGAATAAAATGTAAGGCTACAGGGGAAGTTCAGGAGAGTGGAACTAATTAGTGGCCCTTTCAGAAAGCCAGCCAAAGAAAGAAAGCACAACATATGGCCATTTTCAATAGTATATTTCGGGAAATATAAGTATTCTCGGTCTGCGGTGAGCATTAGTGTGCGTGTGGTGTGAAGAGTTACCCAAACCTGAAAGCCATTGCAAATGTCAGGAGCTATATTTTGCACGTAGTTTCAGTCAGTTGTGCGTTCAATCATGCAGCAGTTATTTATGCTGAAGGTGAATCATGATGAGCTAACAAATCTCACTATTCGACATTTACTATAAATAAAGCACCATGGCTTTATAAAATCCCTATATGTACCCATAACATTATCTTCATACCATTTTTCAAAGGACGGGTTCAAAGTTTCCAAAGGTCTTTTTTTGTCACGTGTACCAATTAAGGGACAGTGATATGCGGATTACCATACAGCCATACGGGGAAAAAAAAGCAACAAGACACACAACTACATAAAAGTTAACATAAACATCCATCACA
This sequence comes from Leucoraja erinaceus, assembly GCF_028641065.1. NCBI lineage: Eukaryota > Metazoa > Chordata > Chondrichthyes > Rajiformes > Rajidae > Leucoraja > Leucoraja erinaceus. Next base: position 7,439,127 of record NC_073413.1, on the reverse strand, counting down.
GTGGATTCCCCACATTTCTCATTGTGATGGATGTAAAAAAGTCCGAACTTCTTCCTCTTTATTCTCCCGCTGTCGGGGCGATCAAAGATCCCGCAGCCGGCTGTCGAAACTCCCGCGTCGAAGCTCCCGCGTCGTGGCGATCGAAAATCCCGCGTCCGGGCAGTCGAAACTCCCGTGGCTTGAAGTTCCTGAAATCGGTCTCCATGACAAGAGACCGCGGGCTCCGTGGTCTTTGTCTCCCCCAAGGCCGCCTGGGTCAAGACGAGATGGAGAGACCAGTGGAAGTCAGCGCAACCATCTAGGCTACACCATTACATTGATGACCCCATGGACGTCCCTGGCCAGGACATGCCCAGAAAGCAGTGGACAACCCTCAACAGCTTGAGGACAGGCGTCGGACGCTATGGAGTAGCGATGAAGAGGTGGGGCCTCATGGACAGCGCCTCTTGCAGTGTGGGGACCCAACACAGACAGTGGAGCACATTGTCACCAGTTGCCCCAAACACCGGCCACTGAATGGTGAACAAGGTCTGATTGACCTGGACGATGACACGTTGGCCTGGCTCGCCTCAACGGAGCTGCAGGTCTAAAAGACACACGACAGAAGAAGAACCTTAATCACTTGTGCAAGTTACATACCGTTGCAGCACTGTATTCTAGCTAATGGGCTCCACAACTAGTATTGACCTCCAGTGCAATGTCCTATCACCATCACCCGACTATGAATCTGCAGGATTTCCTGTTTGTGCAAGTCCCCTGTATGTAATATACACAGAGGAACAACGTCGGGTTTTGCTGTGTAACAACACTATGCCTGTTCCAGCAGATTTCCAGGGCCCATCCAGTGGAAGCTCTTTCTCCACCACAATTAGGCATTTAGAGCAATGTCTGAACACCAGATACTAGTTCTGCCATTGCTTCCTGCAAGCTTCGAAAGCTATGGAATAACTTCAACTGCAGTGCGGGCATCAAATGCACTTTATGAAATACAGAACATTTTAAATCAGTTTTGATCTGAGCTGAGGAAATTAATGGCTGAATTCATGATGAATGAGAACACAAATTTTATGTATATGTACCTTATATCCTCGAATCAGACATGCAACAATTAATTATACATCGCAATTCCTGCATGTTTCCTCTTGTTATGCCATTCCTCCCTCGCAATCGTCTCCACAGTTAGTGAGAAACAGAATCAATATTGATGATTCTGGTCAATTCTTCCCTTCCCACCCCCTCCCCGGGCACTTTCCCCTGCAACCGCAAAAGATGCGACACTTGTCGCTTTACCTCCCCCCTCGACTCCATTCAAGGACCCAAGCAGTCGTTCCAGGTGCGACAGAGGTTCACCTGCACCTCCTCCAACCTCATCTATTGCATCTGCTGCTCTAGATGTCAGCTGATCTATATCGGTGAGACCAAGCGTAGGCTTGGCGATCGTTTCGCCGAACACCTCCGCTCGGTCCGCATTAACCAACCTGATCTCCCGGTGGCTCAGCACTTCAACTCCCCCTCCCATTCCGAATCCGACCTTTCTGTCCTGAGCCTCCTCCATTGCCAGAGTGAGCACCACCGGAAATTGGAGGAGCAGCACCTCATATTCCGCTTGGGCAGTCTGCACCCTAGCGGCATGAACGTTGACTTCTCCAATTTCCGGTAGCCCTTGCTGTCTCCTCCCCTTCTCAGCTCTCCCTCAACCCTCTGGCTCCTCCTCTCCTTTCTTCTTCCACCCCCACCCTACATTAGTCTGAAGAAGGGTTTTGGCGCAAAACTTTGCCAATTTCCTTTGCTCTATTGATGCAGCTGCACCCGCTGAGTTTCTCCAGCACTTTTGTCAACCTTCGATTTTCCAGCATCTGCAGTTCCTTCTTAAACGCATCAATATTGATATACCCAGGGGGGGGGGGGGGGGGGGGGGGGGGGGGGGGGGGGGGGGGGGGGGGGGGGGGGTGGGGGGGGGGGAACGGGTGGGACTTAGTTTAATGTAATGGTTGTAGAATGGGGCTACTAGCACAGGCACCCTCGTCTAGAAATTATAATTCATCCTACTCCTGTTTGTGAAAGTCCCCTGTATGTAATGTGCACAGGTTGCACTGTGTAGCAACACTGTGGAGGTTCTAGCATAGCATATACTGTATTGATTTGTTGCTAATATTGGCAGCTGCCAACATTTAGGCTCACAGGTGTGATCTCAGCAGTCTGCTCTTTTAAGAGGACATATCACAATACAGTAATACTCTTCCATTACAGGGAGGTTTGTAACTCAGTGAATGAATGCTGTGTGGAGATGAGAAAAAGACCTGGACAAGCTGGTTAAAAAAGCAGTATCAGTATATCTGCAGGGGGGCCATGGAGACCATCCAGGCTGCAGTCAGGCTCTTTTAGTTCTGAAGAAGGTTTTCGGCCCGAAACGTTGCCAATTTCCTTCGCTCCATAGATGCTACTGCACCCGCTGAGTTTCTCCGGCATTTTTGTGCTCCTAGGCTCTTTTATTAGGTTGCCAGGAACATGTCTGTAAAGAATAATGCTATTTTAGTTTAATTTAGAGATACAACGTGGAATTAGGCCCTTCAGCCCACCGAGTCGGCAACGACCGGTGATCACCCCAGACACTAGAACTATCCTACACTCTTGGGGTACAGAAGCCAATTAACGTACAAACCCGCACGTCTTTGAAGTGTGGGACAAAACCGAAGTACCCTGCGAAATCCCATGCGGTCAGAGTGAGAATGTACAAACAGTGTGACATACTAAAACTGTTTTAAAAGGTCTGTGGCAAATGTCTTATAACGCTGTCACCAGTTCCCTTGTGCAATTACACCCTTTTTCAGTTCCAGCATGCAATGTTCTGGTACTTTATACAATTTTGCAGTTGCTGGCACTTAGCCCAGAAGATAAAATCTTGAGAGCTAGCCCTTAAAGGAAACATGCACGGCTCAAACTGTAATCCTCAAACCACTGGAAAATGTTATTGGGGGGGAGAAAGGTCCAGATAGTTACCCCCTAGAAGTAAGTTCGTTTGCAGAAGAGTCTTTGAAGATGCGATGAAGGCACGATTTTTAACTTGAGTCGTATGTGCTGTCAACAGCAGCACAAAAAAACTGCATGGTTTCAATGTTGTCTCTTTAATTAGCATGCCTTTGGAGAACAGCGTCAGTATGAGCAGATTGCTTTGTGACCATTCGGGATGAAAATAACTCTGGAATTACTGAGTTTATGATAACGGCAGAGTGTTTTTCATCCTGATTGCATGCCATTGATGACGATTGCATAAGTATTACGGTGGAATCATTCTTCTAGAGTCTTGAAATTTCTGCAAAAAGGCAGCGATAGATTTCTTAATGTGAGGCCCAGAAATGGTTGCAGTTTTGCTCAACTCTAGGTTATGCCTAGGTTATCCAGTATTTTTAGATTCAAGATTCAAGATTGTCATGTGTCCCTGATAGGACAATGACATTCTTGCTTTGCTTCAGCACAACGGAACATAGTAGGCATTGACTACAGAACAGATCAGTGTGTCCATATACCATTACATAAATATATACACACATATGAACCTGTCCAATTGCATTTGCTTAGCAACAACCTGCTTACAGCTTGTCAGTCTCCCTACCTGCTTCCACTACCTGCAACCTCCGGCAACCACCTGCAACCTCCGGGAACTGCACGGAAACCTTGGATGGGGCGCAAAGTCTCCAGAGGTTTCCGTTCAGGTTTCCTAAGTGGGACAGGGGCATAAAACCCAACAAGAGATATTCCAGTTATCGCCCCAATGTCCAAGCCTCTGAATTCATATCCCACTCGATAAATATAACATGAGCGTCACCAGATTCTCTATAAGGTTTACTTGTAAAAGGCACTTAAATAGTAAAGCAGAATTACTCTTGTATATTCTGCAATCTTTTGTTACTTGTTGTCCTTGTGCTCATTGAGCTGGAGAAGCTCGGTGGCTCTCTAAGAAAGAAACCTTTGACTGACCTGGATACTTGTATTCCTGTAATGTATCACAGTCTTAGAATAAAGGGGAGGTCATTTAAGGCTGAGGTGAGAAAAAACTTTTTCACCCAGAGAGTTGTGAATTTGTGGAATTCCCTGCCACAGAGGGCAGTGGAATCAGAGTCACTGGATTCTATTTATTCATTTATTTATTTATTTATTTATTTATTTATTTATTTATTTTATTTATTCCGAACAAGTAAAGACATTAAAGACATTAATAGTAACAAAATCGAAATTATCAAACAATTGGACATTACAATCAATATTTACAAGCAATGAAAAGAACAAAAAGCAAATTTCCAATGTCCAACTCTGTGTCTGTACAAGCTCGAAAAGGAGTGAGAAGAAGAATAACTTATGAAATCTCACCCCTTTTCCCCAACACTTCTACCATATTTATGGATGGATTTAAGAGAGTTAGATAGAGCTCTAGGGGCTAGTGGAGCCAAGGGATATGGGGAGAAGGCAGACACGGGTTATTGATAGGGGACGATCAGCCATGATCACAATGAATGGCGGTGCTGGCTCGAAGGGCCAAATGGCCTCCTCCTGCACCTATTTTCTATGTTTCTATGTAAGCACTTTCAGGGAGGCATTGCAGTTGCAGTGCTTTAAGGAGCATGCTGCATTTTCTGTGGCATGCTTCAGTGAAGTTCATGATGCTGTTCCCTCCCCCCCCCCCCCCCCTCACCCCACACACGCACATACACGTACTTTATCAACAAAGAAAATCTTATAATGTAAAATAAAAGTAAAAGACAAAGCAGCGGATACTGATGACTCAGACGGATTTTGGGCAGTGGGCAGGTGCCATAGACCTGCACGGGAAGGTAGACGCTCCCGCCCCCACGAGTCTAGTGCAGATGGGGCTCGTCAGCCTGGGAAGGCAGTCCATCCAGGAGAGGGGAAACTCTGATTTAAAACCTCCACTGCCTTGTGGCCATATCCAGTCATGGAAAAGGCTCCAGGAGTAAACCTCAAGAAAATCCGGAGTCGGAGCCCCTAAGGCAGTTCGTCGTTGTCTACAACCTCGCTCTGGCAGCTCGCTGGTGCCAAACTCTAATGGCCCTGCGGATCGATCAACGACGTGGAGAGGGGGGACTTGCTGCATGGGCAACAGCCTGTCCTCCATATGACATCACCCAGGCTTGCATCCGACCAGGATGCATCACCCATGGCCAGTCATGACCAAGAGGGGCCTGCTAGACCGATTTGAAAAATGAGGATGAGAATTTTAACATCAAAGCATTGCTGGTCTCGGTGAGACCACACCTGGAGTATTGCGTGCAGCTTTGGTCTCCAAATCTGAGGAAGGACATTATTGCCATAGAGGGAGTGCAGAGAAGGTTCACCAGACTGATTCCTGGGATGTCAGGACTGTCTTATGAAGAAAGACTGGATAGACTTGGTTTATACTCTCTAGAATTTAGGAGATTGAGAGGGGATCTTATAGAAACTTACAAAATTCTTAAGGGGTTGGACAGATTATGCAGGCAGGAAGATTGTTCCCGATGTTGGGGAAGTCCAGGTCAAGGGGTCACAGCTTAAGGATAAGGGGGAAATCCTTTAAAACCGAGATGAGGAGAACTTTTTTCACACAGAGAGCGGTGAATCTCTGGAACTCTCTGCCACAGAGGGTAGTTGAGGCCAGTTCATTGGCTATATTTAAGAGGGAGTTAGATGTGGCCCTTGTGGCCAAGGGGATCAGAGGGTATGGAGAGAAGGCAGGTACGGGATACTGAGTTGGATGATCAGCCATGATCATATTAAATGGCGGTGCAGGCTCAAAGGGCCGAATGGCCTACTCCTGCACCTAATTTCTATGTTTCTATGAACTGTGAGCATCTACAGCTCAATTAACACAAAGGGCAACAAGTGACAAAAGAGTGCAGCATACACAAGAGTCGGTCTACTGTACAATGCAAGTGTTTCTTACAAGTAAACCTTGTGCATTGATGCTGTTGCAGCCTCACTGAAAGTGATCTCTGAAGGCTTGCTGGCTTCACGAGCGTGTTTCCACCAGCTGCTTCGGTTTACGTGCATCCCAGGGCTGGAGGTCGAAGGCTGAAATTTGAGAGGTGTTTGACGTGGTGATGGCTAGCACTGAAATTGCAAGATTGCATCTACATAGCCCAGCCTCATGTGCGAGCAGCAGGAACCTGCGGTTTCATGTGGTCAGCACTATATAAGTGCACATTATTTACCATACTGAATATAATGAAACTAATTATTGTCAAATTCCTGCAGCTGAATCTCGTGTCTGTGGGAGTAATGACCATTTTTCTACATCCCTGCTGCTTGGTCGAAATATTTTTTTCAACATGTGAAAATCGATGAGTGTTTATTCAGTACTTCTGGGCTCATGACCAACATCAACTTTAGCATTAAAATTAGTTCCCTTCCCCCCTCCCCCCCTCCTTTTTCCCTAACTCTTTACTTAATGGGTCTTTCTTTTTGATCACACTATCACGACTTTCTCTCACTTTCTTTACTTTCTTTATTTCTCTTTCTTTTTAAAGCTTAAAAAATGAATCGGTACAATAAATGTAATAAGATATATTTGGCTTGTACAATTGTAATGTACTGTACTAATAAATAAAATGATTTAAAAAAAAATTTTTTTTTTAATCTGAGATAAGAAAAAGTCTGTTTGATTGACAGCCAGGAATCTTTCAACTGAAAAATAATGGATTATTTACCTTGTCAATGGATAGTCAAAGGATGCCCATGTGAGTGGACATGTTCTGTGACCAACAATGAGAATGTGGGGCAGAGGTCATGCGATGACATCCCCAGGAGTTCATCCAACTTGAGTTACTAGCCGTATATTATTGAAATATCGTGGGAGAAGGCACACACCAACCCTGTCCTCGGCCAATGTTTACACAGATGCTTCCTCCAGCAGCAATCGTACGTCAAGAATCAGATGCAGGAAACTCAGCTGATTTCCAATTTCCCTTGTAATAGGAAGCATCAGGGACAAGGAGAAGACATCATCATCATCAAGACTTGTTCACCCATTACAACATTGAAATACATGTTAGCAACAACCACAAATGTCTTGGTTTTCACACTTTGCCCGATACAACATTCATTCTCAATATACAATTCCAGCTCTGTTAAAAGTGACGTTCTGCGGTTTAGTTTAAGATGCGTTCTGATATTAAAACTTTTGATACTCAGATTTATGCAACTGATATGTTACAGCATGTCATTTCTTGGCAATGGAATTCTCGAAGCAGATTGATTGAGAAGTTGCCAGATAGATTGGCTGTGTATACCAGAACCCCCAGGGTTAGAGCAAGTGAATATGCAAGATGCTTCACACATATGGTCTGAAATTAGAAAATAAAGTTTTCACAGGAAGCATCAAAAGTTCCCTCACCTGGTACTTACCAAAAGCATTATTAGAAAAACAAGAAATACAGTAGATATTAAAAGAATTATTGCATTTTACATAATGCCTTGCACACCTTTCTTCTAGACTGTGTAATAGCCACTGGAGTACTTTTTGAAGTGTAATCGCAGTTGTACTGTAGGAAACACGTCACTCATTTGCACACAGCTAGTTCACACAAATCTGATAATGACCATTTTTTCTGCTTTTGTGATATTGATTGAGTGATAAATATTGGCACGATACCAGAGGTAGTTCCCCTGCTCTTTGAAAAACCACTGAGCGATCCACTGGAGTGATGATCAAGACCTTCATTTAAATTCTCTTCTGAAAGATAGCACCTCTGACACTCTGGTAGCACTTCTGACACCTTCATCTTCACTGCTTGAGAGCATCAAATTAATTTTGTAAAGTGGGATGGAGGCTCACAACTCTTTAATCCAATGGTGAGAGTGGTACTCTATGAGCCATAAAAGACATACTTGAAACATTAACACCAAGTAGATGCTGATTTTAGAATGTAGAACATACTGTACAGGTGTTGGCCCTTTGGCCCACAATGTCTGTGCCGAACATGATGCTAATGCCAACTATAAACTGCCTGCATATAATCCATATCCCTATTGTCTGAATATCCACGTGCCTATTAAACGCTACTATTGTATCTGCATCCACCGCCACCAACAACTGGCACCATGTTCCAGTCACTCACCACTCTCTATGTCAAAAAAACTTGCCCCCCACATCTTTTTCAAACTTCATTCCTTTTACCTTAAAGCTATGCCCTCTAGTACTTAATGTTCCCATTGTGTGAAAAGGGATTCTGATAGTAGATCCTATTTATGCTCTATATAATTTATATACTCATATAAGGTCTCCCCTTAACTTCTGACGTTCCAGAGGTTTGGGTTTTATTTGGAAAGGATAATGATATTATACAATAATGTTAGCTTCTCTCCTCCAAATATTCCCATGAATTTTAGAACTCACTTCCTTGTTTTAAAATCGATATGTGCCCTTGCCCCTCCAGCGATTGTTCACAATATCTTAACTCTGTTCCCTTCCACATAATTATTCTTTCTCACAATTTCTCTCCGCTGCCTTTGTTTCAAATTCTGGAATTCGACCCCCCAATGGTTTTGCGTCCCTACCCAGCCCAATGAGCTTCCAAAAAATGATTTATATTAATTTTAAAGGTTGCTTATCCATGTTCTCCAGAGATGCTGCCTGACCCGCTGAGTTACTCCAGCTCTTTGTGTTCTTTTATATTCATTCTAATGTCTTCTTTTGAAGCTTTCCTTTTATCACATTCTTATGAATCATGTCAAGATATTCCACCACATCAACAGTGATATATAAATATAAGATGTGTTTAGAAATCTAGCTTAGAATTTTGATTGGAATCCCACACCTTCAGTGGAGAAACATGCTGTGTAGGTTTAATCCCAAATATATGAGAAAAAAAGGTGCATTATGTTGCAACAGGTTTCAACCATGCACCCAAAGTGTTTTCCTATACTAGATTATTTTTATAATATAGAACTGACCTGGAATCAACTCACAAATACATACTCGTAACAGCCATGGCAGATCTACGCGGTTAATGCAACAAGAATGGGTAATGCAGTACCTCACCTCAGGGATGCTAACATTTATAAGATTAACTGTAGACTCTTACTTTTTATTACCGGAAGAAAAGCTCACAAAATAAGTTTGGCAGCATTTCAGGACTGCCCTGAAGTTCAGTACCTCCTTGAGAAAGAAACTGGTAATCAAATGAAGGTACACAAAAATGCTGGAGAAACTCAGCGGGCGCAGCAGCATCTATGGAGTGAAGGAAATAGGCAACGTTTCGGGCCGAAACCCTTCTTCAGACTGATGGGGGGGTGGAGGGGCGGGGAGAAGAAAGGAAAAAGGAGAAGGAGGAGCACGAGGGCTGAGGGAGAGATAGGAAGGGGAGGAGACAGCAAGGGCTAACAAAATTGGGAGAATTCAATGTTCATGCCCCCAGGATGCAGACTCCCCAAGCGGAATATGAGGTGCTGCTCCTCCTATTTCCGGTGTTGTTCACTCTGGCCATGGAGGAGACCCAGGACAGAGAGGTCGGATACGGAATGGGAGGGGGAGTTGAAGTGCTGAACCACCGAGAGGTCAGGTTGGTTATTGCGGACCGAGCGGACGTGTTCGGCGAAACGATCGCCAAGCCTTCGCTTGGTCTCACCGAGATGAAGCAAATGAAGATGTTTATTAAGTAAAAGAAAACCTTACAATGTCAGGCTGCATTCTTCCACACAAAACACCGTTGTCACAAATACTGTATTTGGATGCAAGGTGCAATTCTTAAAGTGATACCAATCAATATTACTAAGGCTACATACTCTCCAGTTTCCAAGATTCAGCAGAAAGCCACCTAGGTGAAAGATCACTATGTGTAATTTTAAAAAAAATGCTCATTCTTCATTTTGTTTGAACATCTTTGTTTATTAATTGTAAAAATATCGATGATGACATTAAATTGGATTAGGAAAGTTTTCAGGATGGGCATGTTGGCACCAGGCATGTTGGTGCCAATACCAGGACAGTTGAAGGCAGGAAGTTGTGCGGTGACTCCTCCAGGAATACAGGCAGCTGAATCCTATCATGTAAATACCAGGCAATGTCCACATAATGAGTCAATTCATTCGTCTACACTCCTGCTGTTTGTAGCAAATGTATTGCTCCATCATCTACCTGATATTTCTATCAGCCAGATTATGCCCCAGAGGTGTTACTAGCAACTGTGGGATAATTCTCACAAAGTTGGCATATGATGTACCTCCTGTGACTTATTCCTTGAGTCTCCGATTACCTGGAGGTTAAGGATTAATCAAACCACGCCTCTTGTTCAGACGGAAACTCAACAAGGGCTCATGTAGAATTATACAACATTATACACAGATCCACCTTGCTTTTATAATGCCTTCCACCATCCCTCATATAATCCTTCAACATCATTTGTTATTATCTCCTTTGTGTATTTGATTGTGCACGCTGGGTTGATTGCATTCATTGAAACAGGGCGGACCACGTGAAGGTTGCAATCTCCCACCCCAACATATGCCTATTAGTTGGCTTAGCTCAAGTGAAGTTAGGATATACGAGCAGGATACGACAGAGACATTGAAGGTGTAATGATTCTACCTTGAGTACACAACAGTCCACATTTTGTTGTCATTGGTAGATTAGAAACATAGAAACATAGAAATTAGGTGCAGGAGTAGGCCATTCGACCCTTCGAGCCTGCACCGCCATTCAATATGATCATGGCTGATCATCCAACTCAGTATCCTGTACCTGCCTTCTCTCCATACCCCCTGATCCCCTTGGCCACAAGGGCCACATCTAACTCCCTCTTAAATATAGCCAATGAACTGGCCTCAACTACCCTCAGTGGCAGAGAGTTCCAGAGATTCACTACTCTCTGTGTGAAAAAAAGTTCTCCTCATCTCGGTTTTAAAGGATTTCCCCCTTATCCTTAAGCTGTGACCCCTTGTCCTGGACTTCCCCCAACATCGGGAACAATCTTCCTGCATCTAGCCTGTCCAACCCCTTAAGAATTTTGTAAGTTTCTATAAGATCCCCTCTCAATCTCCTAAATTCTAGAGAGTATAAACCAAGTCTATCCAGTCTTTCTTCATAAGACAGTCCTGACATCCCAGGAATCAGTCTGGAATCAGTCTGGATTACAATACTCCAACATGCCCTGATCACCTCGGTCCTGAAGAGGGAAGTCATACATTCCAACCTCCCCAACTCCCAACTTTGCCTCATTCTGTGAGGATCTCTCAGAGTCAAGAGAATGAAAGGCAAAGTAGGTTGAACGACACAATAGATGGAATAATGCTAAAAAGTAACAACAGATATATATTTAAAATTATTATAGTCATTACATTGGAAAGTTAAAAATTGATTGAACATAAGCTGTCAGTTTTCTGGATTGCCACAGTTTGGTAGACTGAATTAGTAATGCATGAGAATGTGAGATTTCTATTAATAAGAATAAACTACAGGCGTGTTTGCGGATGAATGTTTTAATGAGGCACCTGTTAGAGCGGAACTGCCTTATTTCTGGACACCCCCACATATAGAAACGACTTTTCTACATCTATCACAGTCCTTTCAGTATTCTTTTCTCAAATGTTTGCCAGCACAGGACTGGATTTCAACAAACATCCAGTGCTCACCTAACAGACGAAAACATATAAGATTGTTAAGGGCTTGGACACGCTAGAGGCAGGAAACATGTTCTCGATGTTGGGGGAGTCCAGAACCTGGGGCCACACAGTTTAAGAATAAGGAGTAAGCCATTTAGAACGGTGACGAGGAAACACTTTTTCTCACAGAGAGTGGTGAGTCTGTGGAATTCTCTGCCTCAGAGGGGGGTAGAGGCGGACACTCGATGCTTTCAAGAGAGAGCTAGATTGGGCTCTTAAAAATAGCGGAGTCAGGGGATATGGGGAGAAGGCAGGAACGAGGTACTGATTGGGGATGATTAACCATGATCACATTGGCTCGAAGGGCCGAATGGCCTACTGCACCTATTGTCCATTGTCTATTGTCTATCCACCCTTTCGCCTTCCTGGTCCCAGCAAAGAGCTGCAAATGGAACCTGTTTGACCCCCATCTGCAAGTTTCAGAAATGTCTAAGAGAGAGACTGTGTCACACTGGGTTTTTCCATCTGAAGCAAACAGCTGACAGCATACAACGATAAACTAATCTGAATCTGGCCAAAAAGGTAGCAAACGGCATTCAATCCAGAGAAGTGTGAGGTAATGTGTCTGGAGAGTGGCAACAAGTCACATTGAGCACAATAAATGGGAGCATATTGAGTGTTGTGAAATTACAAAGCATCATTGACACATATGCCAACAGATCCTTAAAAGTAGCCGAGCAGATCAATAAGGTGATTAAAGTGACATGCGGGATGCTTTCATTCATAGAACAGTACAGCACAGGAACAGGTCCCTTGGCTCACAATGTATGTGCCAAACAATGAAACAATTATATGATTTATTTGTTGTCATTTGAAGGTTCAAGCGAAATTTGGTTTCTGCAGTCATACAAACAAGAAAAAGAACCAAGACACAACACAATTTCCACAAACATCCATCACAGCGAGTCTCCTCCTCACTGTGATATAACCATATAACCATATAACAATTACAGCACGGAAACAGGCCATCTCGGCCCTACAAGTCCGTGCCGAACAACTTTTTTTTCCCCTTAGTCCCACCTGCCTGCACTCATACCATAACCCTCCATTCCCTTCTCATCCAAATGCCTATCCAATTTATTTTTAAATGATACCAATGAACCTGCCTCCACCACTTCCACTGGAAGCTCATTCCACACCGCTACCACTCTCTGAGTAAGGAAGTTCCCCCTCATATTACCCCTAAACGTCTGTCCCTTAATTCTGAAGTCATGTCCTCTTGTTTGAATCTTCCCTATTCTCAAAGGGAAAAGCTTGTCCACATCAACTCTGTCTATCCCTCTCATAATTTTAAAGACCTCTATCAAGTCCCCCCTTAACCTTCTGCGCTCCAGAGAATAAAGACCTAACTTGTTCAACCTTTCTCTGTAACTTAGTTGTTGAAACCCAGGCAACATTCTAGTAAATCTCCTCTGTATTCTCTCTATTTTGTTGACATCCTTCCTATAATTGGGCGACCAAAATTGTACACCAAACTCCAGATTTGGTCTCACCAATGCCTTGTACAATTTTAACATTACATCCCAGCTTCTATACTCAATGCTCTGATTTATAAAGGCTAGCATACCAAAAGCTTTCTTTACCACCCTATCTATATGAGATTCCACCTTCAACGAACTATGCACGGTTATACCCAGATCCCTCTGTTCAATGGAAGGCAAAGTCTTATTTCTCCCCTGCACTCATGGAGCTATTCAACACCCTGTGACCTAACAACACCAAGTGACTACTGTGTTCTCCATAGAGAATCGTGGTTAGTTGCAGTATGTGTGTATGGGCATTCTGGACTATCACATCTGCACATGTGGAGTAGAAGAGTTGGCAGGAGGTCAGATGCGGGTGCACCTCGTCCCTCGCAGTGTCCTTAGATTTATCACTGAGCCTTGTGTTGTCGTGTAACGTATTGAGCCAAGGGGATATGCTTTGTTGTATGCCATCACTACATGCTTTGTGTCACTACAGGCTCTCTCATCTAAACACAGTCACCAATCTTCATTAAAAAGATAAAAGAGGGTAAGTTTATTTTAATTTTAATGAATATTAATGTTTTCAATTAATTAACACCAGATGAATGTTATTAGAATAAATTTGTTTTGATTAATAGAAACATAGAAAATAGAAAATAGGTACAGGAGTAGGCCATTCGGCCCTTCGAGCCTGCACCGCCATTCAATATGATCATGGCTGATCATCCAACTCAGTATCCTGTACCTGCCTTCTCTCCATACCCCCTGATTCCTTTAGCCACAAGGGCCACATCTAACTCCCTCTTAAATATAGCAAGAGGGGGTTAGATGTGGCCCTTGTGGCTAAAGGGATCAGGGGGTATGGAGAGAAAATGATTATTTTCTACCTTTTTCACATTTCTTTCAACTGTTTCCAAATGTCTCTGATCACGAGGTACATTTGGAAATTGTGGCAGATGTGATGATGGATGGATGGATGAATGGTCAAAAAATGATGTGTGGACAGGACTTTATTTCCCATCTGCCCAGTTGCAGCCTGTCCCTCCTCTCAATGACTGAGGGAATGATGACTGAGGAGTTAACATAGCCGCAAGAGGTTCATAGAACCACTGGATCTAATTCATTGATAGATTATACAATACAATACAATACAATACAATACCTTTATTTGTCATTTGAACCTCACATGAGGTTCAAACGAAATGTAGTTTCTGCAGCCATACAATAAAAGAACCAAAACACACACTAACACTATTCACATAAACATCCATCACAGTGGCTCTCCTCCTCACTGTGATGGAAGGCAAAGTTCTTGTCTCTCCCCTGCACTCCATTTCCCTCCCGAAGTCGAGGTCAAAGCCCCCGGTGGGCGCTAGTCCGCGGCAAATTAAGGCCGCGCCGGGCGTTGTAGGGCCCCCCTCCTTTTACAGTGCATTGCCTTATATGCCTTCTTCTCCAGTATCAGGACCTTGGCACAATTACAAACTTTGGGGCAACTTCCTGGGCACATGTGAGACTGCTCACTGCTATCATCACAGGTCATTTCCATGCGAACAACCATGTTACCCAATATCCAGGAATACAATCCATATGCAGCAATAATATTCCCTTAGTGAACTGAGTGGTAGCTAGGTAGACAAAAGTGCTGGAGAAACTCAGCGGGTGCAGCAGCATCTATGGAGCGAAGGAAATAGGCAACGTTTCGTGACGAAACGTTGCCTATTTCCTTTGCTCCATAGATGCTGCTGCACCCGCTGAGTTTCTCCAGCACTTTTGTCCACCTTCGATTTTCCAGCGTCTGCAGTTCCTTCTTAAACAACATGATTGGTAGCTAGAGTCTAGATACAGGTCAACATGAACCTATCAAACAGCATAACAGCTTCAAGGGATCAGATGACTTCCCCTACATTCTTAGCGTCATGTTTAGTTTATTTTAGTTTAGAAAAACAGCGCGGAAACAGGCCCTTCGGTCTACTGTATCCGCACTGACCACTATCCTTCACACACTAGGGACAATTTACACCTACAGCAAGCCAATTAACCTACATACCTGTACGTCTTTGGAGTGTGGGAGGAAACTGAAGGTCTCGGAGAAAACCCACGCAGCTCACGGGGAGAACGTACAAACTCCGTACAGACAGCGCCTGTAGTCAGGATCGAACCCGGGTGTCCGGCGCTGTAAGGCAGCAACTCTACCGCTGCGCCACCGTGCCACCCTGTGTCTTTCAGTTGCATCATTTAACTTTTTCTTCGTAATCCTAATGCTGAACTCATGTAAGCCTGATCTGCTTTATTGAGCCCTCCACATAACACTGAATTGACTGGAAATATGAGCCCATGTTCTTTCTGTTCCGTGTGTGCAGGACATAATTGACGGTTTGCTGGGGTGAAATTTGAGCTATGACCTATGGGTCACTAGTTATGAAACAACAGCGACTACTTCACATGTAATCTATTATCTGTAGAATTTAGAAGATTGAGGGGGGATCTTATAGAAACTTACAAAATTCTTAAGGGGTTGGACAGGCTAGATGCAGGAAGATTGTTCCCGATGTTAGGGAAGTCCAGGACAAGGGGTCACAGCTTAAGGATAAAGGGGAAATCCTTTAAAACAGAGATGAGAAGAACTTTTTTCACACAGAGAGTGGTGAATCTCTGGAACTCTCTGCCACAGAGGATAGTTGAGGCCAGTTCATTGGCTATATTTAAGAGGGAGTTAGATGTGGCCCTTGTGACTAAGGGGATCAGGGGGTATGGAGAGAAGGCAGGTACGGGATACTGAGTTGGATGATCAGCCATGATCATATTGAATGCAGGCTCGAAGGGCCGAATGGCCTACTCCTGCACCTAATTTCTATGTTTCTATGTTTCTATGTAAGCACGCTGGATGTCCTGACAACATGAAGGGCACTAAACAAAGCTGTTTGTTCTTTGCATACGTACAATATGCCTGTGTTTTGTTGTGATTTGCCAAAGGGAATGCATCTGTAACAATACTCATAGAGCCCAGTGCCATCCAGGATAAAGTATATGGCTAATGATCTGGTGTACATAATCAACACCCAATCTATCTCTCTGACCATTCACTTCCTCCCTCCCATGGGCAATCACGATTGCAGATGCACTCGTCTATAAAACATTACTGCCATTGCTCATCAGATTCCATACTTATAGAAACATATAAAATCATAAAAGGACTGGACAAGCTAGAGGCGGGAAAAATGTTCCCAATGTTGGGCGAGTCCAGAACCAGGGGCCACACACAGTCTTAGAATAAAGGGGAGGTCATTTAAGACTGAGGTGAGAAAACATTTTTCACCCGGAGAGTTGTGAATTTGTGGAATTCCCTACCACAGAGGGCAGTGGAGGCCAAGTCACTGGATGGATTTAAGAGAGAGTTAGATAGAGCTCTAGGGGCTGGTGGAGTCAAGGGATATGGGGAGAAGGCAGGCACGGGTTATTGATAGGGGACGATCAGCCATGATCACAATGAATGGCGGTGCTGGCTCGAAGGGCCGAATGGCCTCCTCCTGCACCTATTTTATATGTGTCTATAATTGTTTCTGAGCTGGGGGAAGTTACACTATTCAAGTGGACAGCTGCTGATCTCCTGTAGCGTCTGTACCTCAAGCAGCTGTAGCGACGCTGAATAAGGCATGAGGCACGCCAAGTCTGAGCACTTGATATGAGACATTGTGCATGAAGGTTTTTCCATCCTCCCCCACCATTCTATAGGCATTTACATACATTAAAAATAGAAAATGCAGCAATTCCTCAGCAGGTCAGGCACCATCTGTGACAAGAGAAAGGGAGATCATGTTTGACGACATTGATTTTCATTAGAACTGGGAAAGTATAGAACTGTAACAGGTTTTAACAAAATGCAGCACGAGAAAAGGCAAAGATTATATGATTATTGAAAATGGTGTCATATAAAAAGGTGAGGACAAAAATGGGGGTGATGAGTTTCCAGGGAAAGTAATTGTTTTAGAACTAATGGGTGTGGATGGTTATGAATTAGTCACATTCCCTTTCGTTTTTGTTTAGTTCCACCTTCTTTGGATTTTTTACTTATTTCCTTTGGGGAAGTTGGGGAAGTCCAGAACTAGGGGTCACAGTTTAAGGATAAGGGGGAAATCTTTTAGGACTGAGATGAGAAAAACATTTTTTACACAGAGAGTGGTGAATCTGTGGAATTCTCTGCCACAGAATGTAGTTGAGGCCACAGTTCATTGGCTATATTTAAGAGGGAGTTAGATGTGGCCCTTGTGGCTAAAGGGATCAGGGGGTATGGAGAGAAGGCAGGTACAGGATACTGAGTTGGATGATCAGCCATGATCATATTGAATGGCGGTGCAGGCTCGAAGGGCCGAATGGCCTACTCCTGCACCTATTTTCTATGTTTCCCTTCTTAAGGCCCTTTTCTCTTTGGGGCCTTGTTTTATTTTATTTTATTTTATTTATTTTTTTCACATTCTCAAGCACGCAGTCTACGTAACCATTTAACAGCAACTACTGCGGACTACACTTCACTACTATCCTCATTCTTCTTTCTCTTTTCTCCTTTTCTATTACAGGTTAAAGTTTTAAAAAAAAAAGAGAAGTTGTACACAAAGTGTATTATGTTGCATATCATGACTAAGATGTATGTACAATGCTTCTAATTTAAAAAAAAAAAAAAAAAAATGGGTGATGAGAAACTGCAAATAGCATCACAGAAATCACTGAATTTCTCGACCTGAAACATTAATAATTCCTTCCCCCCCACAGATGCTGTTTGACTGCCGAGTTCCTCCAGTTGTTAACTTTCTGCTCCAAATTCCAGAATCTGTAGTGTTTTAGTGCCTTCGCAAATACATCCACCTGGAATTATTGGAGCAGTGAAGTCTGAAACTGTTGATCCAAATATTAAGTGCAGAAGGCCACAATGCTGTCCAATGAAAGAAAGGAGTCTTTGTTCTTCATGCTGACAAAAAAAGAGTTTGTGGGAATAGTGCCAAGGACAGGGGTGTCAATGTATGAGTTTGGGCAGGGAGCAAAAGCAACAGACAAATGTGCAGGCTGAATTGAAATATTCAGCATTACAATCACCATTCTGCATTTGTTTGAGAAGGAACTCCTCTGATGTCTGAAGAAGGGTTTCGGCCCAAAAGCATATGCAGCATTGACAAGCTGAAACCTTGGTTATTGAAATATTCTGAGCAAGGGCGCTGAAGTGTAGGAGACAAAGTAGGTCAACATGATACAGACTACGTTATGTCCAGTTCCTTGGTTTGGCATCTTTGCCACTCTATTGGTTTGAGATTTTGCAAAGATCACTAATACTGGAGACCATGGCTATTCATATACTGACTAGCACAGAGGATAAACGTGGTGTTTAAGAAGGAACTGCAGATGCTGGAAATTCAAAGGTGCACAAAAAAGCTGGAGAAACTCAGCGGGTGCAGCAGCATCTATGGAGCGAAGGAAATAGGCAACGTTTCGGGACGAAACGTTGCCTATTTCCTTCGCTCCATAGATGCTGCTGCACCCGCTGAGTTACTCCAGCATTTTTGTGTACCTACCATTCTGCATTTGGTCTTGTCAATGTAGAGAGGACCACCTCATGAGCCGGTTAAACATTTAGCTAAAAATAATGAAGCACAGGTAAGTTGCTCGTTCACTTGGTTGAAGTGTTTGGGTCATTGGGCATTGAGAATGGGCTTCATGAAAGGACAGGGAGTGAGGATAGGAGAAATAAGATGGTGTTGCCGCTATTGGAATATGCTGGTTTAAGTTTATAGAACAGTACAAATGCTCAATGTTTCAACCCAATGTATTCCGATGTGTCCTTCCATGCCCAGAGTGCATAACCTCGTTCAACATTACCTCTCGACTCCAGATTCATCTACTGCAATGATCACCCAGCTCAGCCTTCGTCTTCCATGCTTTGACAAACTCCAGCTGATGCAAAGCTCAGCTTCATGCATATTCATCACCTGTCATTACTTTAAAAAAAAAAGATTTTAAAATTTATTGGAAGCAAATGTACAAAGATATAACCAACGGCATATGAAATAATAGTTATTGTTCAGCTTCAATTTTATCTTTTAGCTATAGTTGGAAAAGAACAAAGGAGAAAAAGCAAGAGAGAGAAAAAGTGAAAAGTGCAAAGATAGAACCCCTAGATTAACAAATTGGTTTAGCCAAATCATTACTGACCTTAATTATCACTCATTGTAGTCTGGCTGGATTTTACGATTCTCATCTTCATTTGCAAATTCCTTTACGACTTTGTCCGCAGTGACGCAGCTGGTAGTGCTGCTGCCTCACAGCACTAGAGACCCAGGTTTGATCCTGTCCTCAAGTGCTGTCTATTTGGAGTTTGCATGTAGTTTGTGACCACCAATGGGTTTCTTTCTTGTGCTCCGGTTTCCTCCTACTTCCCGGTTTTGTAGGTTGATTTGTTCTGTAAATTCCCCCGAATGTGTTGGGGGGGGTGGATGAGAAAGTGGGATAACATAGAACTAGCGTGACCGGGTAATCGATGGCCAGTGTGGACTTGGTGAGTCGAAGTCCTGTTTTCATGTTGTATCTCTAAACTAAACTCCCTGTGTCTAATCTTCTTCACCCCTTACAACGTGTGGGCATCACAGTGGCATTACGGGTGGGACAGCTGTCTCTCAGCTCCAGTGCCGTAAATTGGATCCTGATCTCCGGATTTGGTGTGTTCTCCCAATGACTTTCAGGTGCTCTAGTTTCCTCTTAGATCCTGAAGACATGCTGGCTGTTAGATTGCTTAGCTACTATGGCATAGGTTCGTCGTAAGGGAATCAAGGAATGGGACAATGTTAAGGGCATAAGAGGGCATAAGAGTATAGCTTATAAGTAAATAATAATGAAAGATGAATTTCTGTCAGATTCTGCTACAAAATGCCAAACATTTTTCATCTGCATTACCCCACTGTACCATGTAGTAACAACAAAACACATGATCAATTTTTGTTGTAAAAAAATGCATGTTTCTAAGTAAGTTGCTAATCATATTATTCTATCCTGCCTTTAATTTCATACTAATAAATAAAATAATGTATCCATAGCTAGAGAAGCATTGAATATTTATAGTTAGTTCTGACTGGAATTTGTGTGTTGGTTGGCCCCTTTAAATAGTACAGTTTAGGGGAGAGTTCATAGATGTTGATTTCTCGGTGAGTAAGTTAGACTGCATGTTTCAGACTAGTGAGGTTGCAAACCACAGTGGAGACAGAACAGAGCAGTGCACTATGCTTGCTGTTATTTGGTGGTTTTATGCCAAAACGTGTTAGTAGTGTCAAAAGTACTACCAAAGTTTAAGGTTTAGTAGGTCTGAGAAACGACTACTGGAGTTTTCAACAGATCTTTATTCAAAAGTTCGATATCCAGTATACAGGTTCTTCAGACACGTCTGCCCACAACGGTGGTCAGCGCTGAGTTAACGCGCGCAAGTGAAAAACTGCACGAAACAAATGCCCCCCCCCCCCCGAGGCTTCCGAACGCCGGGTTCGATCTCAGCGTACGCCAGCAGGCACCGCTACAGAGGCTTGAATTTCCTGCCAGATGCCAGAAGTGTGGGAGTGGGTGCAATTTCTCTCTAAACCTATTTTCAACTGTACAGCCCTTTTCCCAATGTTACAGGAAGGATTTTCCTAATCGAGTTACAGGTTCACGTTTGATTTTACTTTGAACAGTTTGGTGATCTTGATCTTCAATAACCTTCAACATTCTTAAACACAATGGAAGAGGCTTCTGAAATGTTTCCTTTAACAAACAAGAGGAGAAACTTGGTGCAAAGAGTTACTAATTTGGCTTTAAAAGTGCCCATGTTACTATGAGAAAAATAACTTGCTTTTAATGCACTGTAGGAAGCACAGCAGTTAGTTTTCATGTTGCACGCTTCCTTTAAAACACAGCATGATGCATCTAGAGGAGTCTATAAATAGAGTTTGATGCACTGTACATTTCGGGGCTAGAATTCGGGCTCATTTGGTTTGCGAGGCATTGGTCAGAAGATAACATATTGTTGAAACAATTGCCACATGATCATATATAACCGGCAGAAGAAGACACTTCTGACAACACAACATTCCCCAGAACTGCAGTGAAGTGACAGACTAGATGTGTGCAGTAGAACTTGACCCATGGCCGAGAGGTGTGAGTACTGGATCTCCTCTCTTGAGAAGCAGATATAGAAATCTGTTTTTTTCAGTACAGTTTCAGTCATCATTTTGAATGACAGAATGAATGCTTAATCTGGTGATTTGAGGACAATAATTGACCTACTGAGACCGTACTGCATTGCCAGAGTTGAGGCTTTCAGGTAAAATAGGCGCAAAGTGCCATTGACTGGCTGAAAAAGAGCAGGGAATTATGCACCTGTATCGTGTATATGTATCCAGGGAACTTGTATTCCTCCAACAAGATCCAGGTTGCTTATCTCCTTGCTGTTCTATGAAAATGAGTTGTCATGTTTTCCCACAAGGAGTTGATTGGACATCAGTGGCTGTAAAACACATATTGATGCTGGTGAAAGCTGCTATAGCAAAACAAAGGACTCAAATTCTATAAAATTTGATCAATTTCCATTCAGTGAATTTGCGGTGATAAAGGGTCTGAAGAAGGGTTTTGGCGCGAAATGTTGCCTATCTCCTTCGCTCCATAGATGCTGCTGCACCCGCTGAGTTTCTCCAGCATTTTTGTGTACCTTGTGGTGACAAAGTGTGCTTTCAATTGGTTCTCCGTGCATGAGGTTCTATGGAACTTCTGGAAATGATCACATACAGCATAACAACAGAAGAGGGGTGAGCATTCATGTGATGCAGTTTCCAAATGCAATTTACCTCTGTTTGTTGTGTTGAGCTGATGTGTTTCTCTTCATCGGGTTGCGCTGTGACCTGGGTTAAATATACACATGGAGCCACCACAACTGAGGAATCTATACGTAGAATTGAATGCACTGTTCTGTTCCGGAGTAGCACCAAATGCAAGTGTGAACATGAAAGGACATAGCCTGCCAATATCAGCAGTCTGTAACAACTCTGGATTGTTGATGCACTCAACAAGCCATTCAATTTTTCATCAAATAGAAACATTAATTTTAAAGTGGCAGGAAAAATGGTGGTATGTTTATTTTAAAAAACACACACACACACACAGATGGAGATGTCGGAGACCTTACATTTGGAAAAAATTAGATATGTCTTAATTGACAAACCAGAATTATTTATTAGAATATGGTCTCCATTTATAGATTACTTGAAGGGGTAGATTGGACCGGCACGGAGGCCGGACTGAAGCCTGAACCCAGGACTAGATGAATATTTATGTTCTCTGACCTACGGACCTATCTCCCAAGTTGTATTATGGATAGTTATTTTATTTTTCTAATTTCTTTCTTTCTTTCTTTCTTTCCTATCTAAAAATATAAATAAATAATTAGAGGCAATGTTAATAGGTAATAGAAGTCCAGAACAAGTTTAAGGATAAGGGGGAAATGCTTTAGGACCGACCGAAGGTAGTTGAGGTCAGTTCATTGGCTATATTTAAGAGGGAGTTAGATGTGGCCCTTGCGGCTAAAGGGATCAGGGGGTATGGAGAGAAGGCAGGTATGGGATATTGATTTGGATGATCAGCCATGATCATATTGAATGGCGGTGCAGGCTCGAAGGGCCGAATGGCCTACTCCTGCACCTATTTTCTATGTAACTGATAAAGGAGGATCCCAGCTACTTTGATAACTGGGTCCCTGGAAACCTGGATACTTAATATGTAACCGCTAAACTGTACCAGTTTGGATTATGATATGCAGATGCCTCTAATAAACATTTATTTAAAACAAAGAAGAAGAAAAAAAAACACACAGTGTTGGAGTAACTCAGCAGGTGAGGCAGCATCACTGGAGAGCATGCATAGATGACATGTATATAAATGCCAGCATGTCATCGAAGAACCAAGGTCATTGGAAATGAACAGGCTTGTGAGAAGGAAGAGACAGTGGGAGGAAGCAAAAATTAATCATTCCTTCTTCTCTGACCTCTTGTGGGTTTTGACTATCTGCAACAACTCTGAATGTCACAAGATACCGAATTAATAAAGGGAAGCAGTAGTCCTCCATAATTCAGATAAATGAATAATGCCACAACCGGCCTGGTCTGCTAATTTAATAACTAAAACGATGGGTTAAAATATTTTATAGTCCGGATCTGTCAATTAAAAGATAGAAGGCTTCACTGTGGACTGAGAAATATTTCTACTATTTCTTTCAATTTTATTTCCCTATTTTTATCATAATCTGGATGATTTTACCCTCTATATATTCTTTCATTTTGTAATTCTAATATCACTCTCACTTCTGATTTACAAAATTATGAATTCAAATCCTGATCTAGAGAATTCAGCACAAAATACAGGTCAATTCCACACTGTAATACTAAAGAAATGTTACACCTGGACTCATCCATTCCCGTGCCGAGCGGTTTGATAGTGGGATTGGCCCGATCCTTGGGAGCCGAGCCGCCACAGGACCCCCCCCCCAGAACCAGAGGCACGAAATTCACCGGTGGGTGTACAACACGACCAGACCGCGTACGGAAGTCAGCGAACGAGGGGCTGGCGGAGACACAGGCAGAGGGACAGGCGGAGGGAGCCGCGAAGGGGGGCAACCTCGCGGCTGAGGTTGGTCAACCAGCATCGGTTGGTCAATGTCCAGATGTGCCAGCCCCAATGCACCCATCGTTTGGATGGTACTTCCAAATGTAGCCATGTACTGTATTGTATTGTATTGTATTTTAATGACCACACAGCCAGGCTGGTGGAATTTTGGGTTCCTGTACTTACAGTACTATGATACTATGTTCTAGTATTTTTGTCTCCGATTCACCTGTTGTACTTGTGTATGTCTTAATTGATTCACGCACAGAATGAGATGATGGAGAGCACACATATAAAGGTGTAGGAAGGAACTGCAGTTGTTGGTTTAAACCCAAGAGAGACACAAAAAGCTGGAGTATCTCAGTGGGCCAGGCAGCATCTTTGGAGAGAAGGAGGAACACATATAAAGGCTCAAAGGGCCGAATGGCCTACTCTTGCACCTATTGTCAGTTGTCTATTGTCTATTGTCTATTGGTGTTCACTGTATCCCTGTACAAGTGACAATAGTAAACCAATATACAAGTTCTAAAGGTAGACAAAAATGCTGGAGAAACTCAGCGGGTGAAGCAGCATCTATGGAGCGAAAGAATAGGTGACGTTTCGGGTCGAGACCCTTCTTTAGACTGATGAGGAGGTGGGGGGGGGGCGGCGGGAAGAAGAAAGGAAGAGGCGGAGACAGTGGGCTGTGGGAGAGCTGGGAAGGGGAGGGGAAGGAAGGAGAAGGCAAGGACTACCTGAAATTGGAGAAGTCAATGTTCATACCGCTGGGGTGTAAACTGCCCAAGCGAAATATGAGGTGCTGCTCCTCCAATTTGCGGTGGGACTCCCTCTGGCCATGGAGGAGACCCAGGACAGAAAGTTCTAAAGAGTGACTTAAAGAAGAGCAGGGATTTTCCCCAATAATTGAAAATGAAAAAATGTACACAGGGTGAATACTGAAAACCTGAAATACAAACAGAAATGCAGAAGCACTTCGCATCTGACCTGTTGAATGTTTATACCATTTTTTACTTTTAGCTGTCCCTGATTTCCTGACCAACATTTATAAAATATAAATATCAGACAGTTTAGCTCACTGCTCCTTGTAAAATTTCATTACATGAAAATATGCTGCTGTGTTTCCTGACATCATAACAGTGTTCGTACAAAATAAAATAACTCTGTTGCCTTTGGGGTGCTCTGAGCTTGTGCCATAGTAAGTAAGTAAATAAGTACATTTTATTTATGTAGCACGTTTAAATCAACTCGCGTTGAAACCAAAGTGCTTTACATAGAAGAAATAATTAAGTTTCCGTACATCCATAGAAAATTAAAAAAAAAAGAAATATGACTCAACACATTATAGAATCCAACATGAGCCTCCCCCACAGCAGAATCATAGAAATACAGGCATCTTCTTTCCATACTGATCTGCACTCAAAACAATAAAATACTTTCGGAAACTACATTTCATGATGTGGCCCACAAATTTAAAATTCTTTTTTTTTAATTTATTTTTTAAAATATTTTTATTAGAAGCAATGTAAACCGCAGCATATGACAAAATGCATTTAATGTACATCTTCCATTTTAAATGTAACAAGAAAGAAATAGAACAAGAGAGAAAGAGAGAGAATGAGAGAAATAGTGAATAGATGACCAGATAGTGCAGTCTGATATTTGGCATAGACTTGCCCATGTGCAAGAATGCATCAAATGAAAAGTAGGATATGCTGTTCTGTTTATGTACAAATGCAAAATGAATTCATACTATCTTTCTGTTCACTGGTTTTGCATAGGAACAAAACATGTCTTTATTTGTGTACTCTGATGTATACATTACAGCAAAAGAATATTTAATATTTATGAAAACATTCTGGTTAACTGTGGTGGAATTAGACTGAAAGGGATTCTTTGCTCAGTATTAATGCGGAGCTGATATGTATCTCACAATGACTTGCCTGTCAGCAACTCTGTAATCATGATGAATTATAGATGGGCATCGACCACAGTAGAGGAGTTTTTAACCTTATCTGGAAACAGTGAACTCATCTGGAGTAACACCAACATCAAGTGTAGGCAGGAAAGGACAACGTTTGCAAGTGCCTCTTTGATGAAATAACCTAATGCTAGACACAACTGTATATGGCAAATTGCCCACTGTTTCAGCAAAGAGAAATGTGGGTTTAGAAATTTCTGGGAAGTAGCAGCCACCATTGGTTACAATACAGAGCTAGTAATCCAAATGGTACACAAAATTGCTGGAGAAACTCAGCGGGTGCAGCAGCATCTATGGAGCGAAGAAAATAGGCGACGTTTCGGCCCGAAACGTCGCCTATTTTCTTCGCTCCATAGATGCTGCTGCACCCGCTGAGTTTCTCCAGCAATTTTGTGTACCTTCGATCTTCCAGCACCTGCAGTTCCTTCTTGAACACCAGTAATCCAAATGCCTGGTCTTATGTTTCAGAGATGTCTTCCCAGTTTCCAAGATGTCATCCCAGATAATAATCTTTACTTATATTTGGGAACAACAATAGTTGGAACTGGGAGAGAGGGAATAGAGTGCTGCAACAACTAGCAACCAGAATTAAGTGCAATAATATTCCTGCTGTTAAACTCCATAGACCTAATCAGAAAGCCCATGATCCCATTAGCTTTTCTAACTGCTTAACAATTCTTGACATTTTTAAAGAAAAATCATGTACAAATACATCAAGTTACATTTTTTAAACCACATTATCAGTCTGCAATGTTTTCCTCAACTAATGTTTTTACAAAATTTCACTCTTTTTGTGCTAAATTTCATCTGCAACTTCTCTGCCCATTACAATGGACAATAGACAATAGGTGCAGGAGTAGGCCATTTAGCCCTTCGAGCCAGCACCGCCATTCAATGTGATCATGGCTGATCATCCCCAATCAGTACCCCTTTCCTGCCTTCTCCCCATATCTCCTGACTCCGCTATTTTTAAGAGCCCTATCTAGCTCTCTCTTGAAAGCATCCAGAGAAGCTGCCTCCACCGCCCTCTGAGGCAGAGAATTCCACAGACTCGCCACTCTCTGTGAGAAAAAGTGTTTCCTCGTCTCCGTTCTAAATGGCTTACCCCTTATTCTTAAACTGTGGCCCCCTAGTTCCGGACTCCCTCATCATCGGGAACATGTTTCCTGTCTCTAGTGTGTCCAAGCCCTTAACAATCTTATATGTTTCAATGAGATTGCCTCTCATCCTTCTAAAGTGTACAAGCCCAGCTGCTCCACTCTCTCAGCATATGACAGTCCCGCCATCCCGGGAATTAACCTTGTAAACCTATGCTGCACTCCCTCAATAGCAAGAAAGTCCTTCCTCAAATTAGGGGACTAAAACTGCACACAATACTCCATCCTGGTATCTGTTTATCTCCTCGCAATTACCTGCACTTTGTTTGTTGTCCTCGGGGAATTTAGAAATGTGCCTCTGCACATCAAATCCAAATCATTAATATATATCGAAAATATATTCTAGTATTAAACCCAAGGGAATATGTCTGTACTATCCACCATTAGAAAAACAACATGCGTTCTGTCCATTAGAGATTTCTTTAATTCATGTTGCCATTAAACCTGTGATTTCTTGAGTTTCAATGTTATTAATCAGCCTTTAGCATAGGAGAGAAAGGGGAGAGTATGAGAAAAGGGAGAGGCATATGAGATATGAAAGGTGGCCTTGAGAGAAAGATAATGCCCCTGTCCCACTTAGGAAACCTGAACGGAAACCTCTGGAGACTTTGCGTCCCACCCAAGGGTTCCCGGAGGTTGCAGGTGGTTGCCGGAGGTTGCAGGTAGTGGAAGCAGGTAGGGAGACTGACAAAAACCTCCGGGAACCGCACGGAAACCGTGGGTGGGGCACAAAGTCTCCAGAGGTTTCCGTTCAGGTTTCCTAAGTGGGACAGGGGCATTTTTTAGGCAACACAAATATCTAATATTTATGCATATTATTTTGTTTCCCATTGTAAATATTTGAGAAATATATATTTTTTAAAATTCCTTTCTTCCCAGGTGAATGCTGAATAAAATGACACAGCCAATGAGGGAACCTCTGCAGAGGAGGAAGTCACTGGGACCGATGTCCCCAAATGCTGCGAAACGACTCTATCGCAACCTGTCCTTCAGATTAAAGGGCAGTCCCAGCTCGGAGGAGGGCTGCCTCATCAAAAAAATCGAGAGGGAAAGAAGCAAGAAATCTTCATGCATGGTATGAAATCTTCATGGCATTTCTCGTATTGGACCATCAATTAATTATTTATACGGTGCAAGTCAGAAAAGTGATTCTGAGAGTAAATATCGTTTAGCTTCGTTGATAGATGCAGCATAGAAACAGGCCTTTTTGCTCACTGAGTCCACACCGACCATCGATCACCTGTTCATCCCAATTTCTCACCCACTCCTTGCACACTAGTGGCAATTTACAGATTAACCTACAAACCCACCTACCTAATGCCCCTGTCACACTTAGGAAACCTGAACGGAACCGTGCGGTTCCCGGAGGTTGCAGGTGGTTGCCGGAGGTTGCAGGTAGTGGAAGCATGTAGGGAGACTGGCTGTTGCTAAGCAAATGCAATTGGACAGGTTCATATGTGTGTATATATTTATATAATGGTATATGGACACACTGATCTGTTCTGTAGTCAATGCCTACTATGTTCCGTTGTGCTGAAGCAAAACAAGAATGTCATTGTCCTATCAGGGACATTTGGAGACTTTGCGCCCCACCCAAGGTTTCCGTGTGGTTCCCGGAGGTTGCAGGTGGTTGCCGGAGGTTGCAGGTAGTGGAAGCAGGTAGGGAGACTGACAAAAACCTCCGGGAACCGCACGGAAACCTTGGGTGGGGCGCAAAGTCTCCGGAGGTTTCAGTTCAGGTTTCCTAAGTGGGACGGGGGGCATTAGGATGCGGGAGGAAACCAGAGCACCTGGAGGAAACCCACGCGGTCACTGGGAAATTGTGTAAACACCACTCAGAGAGTACCCGAGGTTCAGATTGAACCCGGGGGGGTCTGGTGCTGTGAGGCAGTGAGTCCACCAGCTGCGTCACTGTGCTGGTTGTTGGTTTGTTGCCAAATGACTTCCCCTCTACCATCACTGATTCTTCCCGTAAATCAGAATGTCAAATTCAGATTCAGATTAGTTGCAAGTAATGGGCACTGTCAGTGGACAGTATGGGGCTCAACGAAATGCTACGGTTCTCCCTGGAAGAGCGTACACATGAAAAAGCTGGAGAAACTCGGGGGGGGGGGGTGCAGCAGTCACCGAGGTATGGAGCGAAGACAAATAGGCAAGCGTCCTTCGTCCGGAAACGGTTGACCTGTAGCAGACAACGTTCGCTCCATAGATGCTGCTGCCCTCCGCAGACCGCTTGAGTTTCTCCAGCTTGCGTTTGTGTACCTTCGATTTTCCGGTCGGAGACAGAGCAGTTGCCATACCATACTGTGATGCAGTTGGTAAGGATGCTCTCGATGGTGCAGCGGTAGAAGTTCACCAGGATCTGAGGAGACAGATGGACCTTCTTCAGTCTCCTCAAGAAGAAGAGACGCTGATGAGCCTTCTTGATCAGAGTAGAGGAAGTGTGGGACCAAGATAGGTAAACGAAGATGTTGACTCCCATGAACCTGAAACTAGAAACACCATTCATATCCGTCATGGCTAATGTGGATGGGGGGTGTGCGTGCGTACCTGCCTCCTCTCTACAATACTCCCTGGATAAGGGCCAGGTTGTTGTCAGCGCACCAAGGTGGGACCTCCACATCTAACTCATCTCTTGAAATATAGTTGCCAATGAAGTGGACTATGGGCTCAACAAACTACCCTCTGAGGTGGCAAAGAGTTCCAGAGATTGCAGCAGCCACGAAGGAAATCTGCATGACGAAAAATTTCCTTCGCTCCATAGATGCTGCTGCACTGAGTTTCTCCAGCTTTTTTTTACCTTTGATTTCCAGCCTTTATTCTTAAGCTATCCTCTGTGCTAGTCAGTATATGAATAGCCATGGTCTCCAGTGTTAGTGATCGTTGCAAAATCTCAAACCAATAGAGTGGCAAAGATGCCAAACCAAGGAACTGGACATAACGTAGTCTGTATCATGTTGACCTACTTTGTCTCCTGCACTGGTTTCAGCTTGTCAATGCTGCATATGCATCAGTTCACATCAGATACGAGGGTGCTGACAACTGCGCTTTGCAATAACCCCCAAAATATATAATTACCCTGTAATTTCCAGTACTACACGACTTTGCTGTTGAACTCACGCAGCACAGTAGCAGCCTATGCGGTAAAATAGTACAAAACTATGACTCATGTATCAGTAAAATATCCCTGCAGTGTGAGTCACAGTTGGTACATGGTGAAGGAATCTGCAACAATGTCAATCAGGCGTCCCGATTTACTAGAATGCGATCTCTCATTGCTGTTACCATAGAAACGAATCATAGCCAGAGTTTCCTGCTTCTTTCCATGTGACATCTCCATGTGAATTGGATGTTGACACGAGTGGGGCAAATAAAAATAGATATGGAGTCATACAGCATGGAAACAGGCCCTCAGCCCAACTCGTCTATGTCAAGCCTGATGCCCATCGACACTAGTCCCACTTGGCTGCATTTGATTCATATCATCTATCTATCTATCTATCTATCTATCTATCTATCTATCTATCTATCTATCTATCTATCTATCTATCTATCTATCTGTCTATCTATCTATCTATCTATCTATCTATCTCTATCTATCTATCTATCTATCTATCTATCTATCTATCTATCTATCTACCTATCTATCTATCTATCTATCTATCTATCTATCTATCTATCTATCTATCTATCTATCTATCTATCTATCTATCTATCTACTATTAAAACTCTGTGTGTGTGTGTGTGTGTGTGTGTGTGTGTGTGTGTGTGTGTGTGTGTGTGTGTGTGTGTGTTTGTGTGTGTGTGTGTGTGTGTGTGTGTGTGTGTGTGTGTGTGTGTGTGTGTGTGTGTGTGTGTGTGTGTGTGTGTGTGTGTGTGTGTGTGTGTGTGTGTGTGTGTGTGTGTGTGTGTGGGTTTGTGTGTGTGTGTGTGTGTGTGTGTCTGTCGGTGTGTGTGTGTGTGAAACATAGAAACATAGAAACATAGAAATTAGGTGCAGGAGTAGAGGCCATTCGGCCCTTCGAGCCTGCACCATTCGCCATTCAATATGATCATGGCTGATCATCCAACTCAGTATCCCGTACCTGCCTTCTCTCCATACCCCCTGATCCCCTTAGCCACAAGGGCCACATCTAACTCCCTCTTAAATATAGCCAATGAAATGTGGCCTCAACTACCCTCTGTGGCAGAGAGTTCCAGAGATTCACCACTCTCTGTGTGAAAAAAGTTCTTCTCATCTCGGTTTTAAAGGATTTACCCCTTATCCTTAAGCTGTGACCCCTTGTCCTGGACTTCCCTAACATCGGGAACAATCTTCCTGCATCTAGCCTGTCCAACCCCTTAAGATGGGGTTGGACAGGCGTGTGTGTGTGTGTGTGTGTTTGTGGGTGTATCTACCTGTGCAAAAGTGACATTTGTAGTTGCTTGTGCGTTACATTTTGAACGTCCATAGTTCTGAACTGTTACATCATCCAGAGTGATATCCCCCTCCTCCCCCCACCCTCCCCGTACTCGGGGCCTGAAGCACGTTCGGGGACCAGTGGTCTGCACTTGGTGTAGTATGTGTGTGTGTGTGTGTGTGTGTGTGTGTGTGTGTGTGTGTGTGTGTGTGTGTGTGTGTGTGTGTGTGTGTGTGTGTGTGTGTGTGTGTGTGTGTGTGTGTGTGTGATGCAGCAGCCCCCCCCCCCCCCCCCCCCTTGGTCTAGTCTCTAATAATAACAAAGTTAGCAGAATGGTGGTAAGAGCTTTCTATGTCTACGTCCACTAGTGATGGCGAGAAGGGAATTTTGTAGGTCAGTAACCATCAGTAAGTTTTCAGATGGATCTCTATAAATCAGCATCTTTTGGCTACATTAAAAGAAAACCTTTGGGATTGTGGTGATTCTTTGAAATCTCCATGGGTGAGTACTTTCACCATACAGTTTTGGTCTCCTAATCTTAGGAAGGACATTCTTGCCATAGAGGGAGTACAGAGAAGGTTCACCAGACTGATTCCTGGGATGTCCGGACTTTCATATGAAGAAAGACTGGATAGACTCGGCTTATACTCGCTAGAATTTAGAAGATTGAGGGGGGATCTTATAGAAACTTACAAAATTCTTAAGGGGTTGGACAGGCTAGATGCAGGAAGATTGTTCCTGATGTTGGGGAATTCCAGGACAAGGGGTCACAGTTTAAGGATAAAGGGGAAATCCTTTAGGACCGAGATGAGAAAAACATTTTTCACACCGAGAGTGGTGAATCTCTGGAATTCTCTGCCACGGAAGGTAGTTGAGGCCACAGTTCATTGGCTATATTTAAGAGGGAGTTAGATGTGGCCCTTGTGGCTAAAGGGATCAGGGGGTATGGAGAGAAGGCAGGGACAGGATACTGAGTTGGATGATCAGCCATCATCATATTGAATGGCGGTGCAGGCTCGAAGGGCCGAATGGCCTACTCCTCCACCTAGTTTCTATGTTTCTATTAGTTTAGGAGGGAGCTTTGTGAAATTATGAAACCATATGGTGCGGTGCAGGCTACCTGCCAGCAATTCTTCACTGTGTCACGTTCATTAACAATGACAACGATAGCTCAGTGACACTGGTGGGTCGCTTCTTAACGATAATTCTTCACAAGGATCCTAAAATATAGAGCAGATCTCAGTGTCAGTGACAGGCCTCTGTGATTATGACCCAGATGGTGATTTGCAGGTAGCACCAGAAATCTGCCATTACACCAACACTAGTTTGGGTTGAGAAGATATGTTTTTAGTGTCTGATGTATATTAAAATACATTTTTTTTTTTTTTATTTTATTTTATTAGAAGTAAGCACAGTCATATGGCACCAAAGTGCCTAATATATATTTTCATAATACATTTTATGTACAACTTCTTTTTTTTTTTTTGTTACATTGTTCAAATACATATTTTAATGTATTTTTGTAGACTTTAATATATTCACTTTTGTTAATTTCTAGAACATTCAGTATGATTCAGTCTTTGACGCTGTGGAGCATGAGGACCTCGATGCAGTTCAGCGGATTCTTGAACGACCTGGCATACTTGGCAACCTCAATGAGGCAACGAGCAATGGCCTGGTGCCTCTAGATATTGCTGTCTTGACTAATAACATCTCAATGGCGAACCTCTTAATAAATGCTGGAGCCAGGGATAACCATCATTGTGAGTGGTCAAAACTAGGGAGAGGGGTAAACAATGTTAAGGCCTGTGTTAACCTTCAAAGCCAGGAGTTACAGGTTTGCATGTTATAGGCCATTCAGCCCCTCCGTCATTCAATCATTCCATCCCTGCCTACTAATCCCATTTTCCTGCCTTCTCCCCATAACCCTTGACACCCGTTCTAATCAATAATTTGTCTACCTCTGCCTTAAATATATCCACTGACCTTGCCTCCACAGCCCTCTGTGGCAATGCCTCCACAGATTAACCATCTGACTAAAGAAGTTCCTCCTCACCTCCTTTCTAAAAGAGCACCATTTAATTCTGAGGCTATGACCTCTGGTGCTAGACTCTCCCACCAGTAAAAACATCCTTTCCACATCCACTCTGTCATTCTTGTAAACCTCTCCAGAGCCAGCACATCCTTCCTCAACAGTCGGAAGAAGGGTTTTGTCCCGAAACGTTGTCTATTTCCTTCGCTCCTTAGATGCTGCTGCACCCGCTGAGTTTCTCCAGCACTTTTGACTACTTTTGCTTACAGTACACTGACTTCGTGAGAAATATGATGGCTGCTATTGTAGAATTGTGAGACTTCCATGAAAAGCAAATCAAGAACTGGGTCACCTCCAT
This sequence comes from Leucoraja erinaceus, assembly GCF_028641065.1. Classification (NCBI taxonomy): domain Eukaryota; kingdom Metazoa; phylum Chordata; class Chondrichthyes; order Rajiformes; family Rajidae; genus Leucoraja; species Leucoraja erinaceus. The sequence continues at coordinate 7,405,422 of NC_073413.1, read as the reverse complement.
TCCTATTCTCTATTCAGATTCAGATTCAGATTCAGATTCAATTTTAATACAATTAGCATCTCCCTGGAAGAGCGACATAGAATATGATTTCAATAAATAAATCTACATGCATACAGTCATAGTGTTTTTCCTGTGGGAGGAGTGTCCGGGGGGGGGGTGATTGGCAGTCACTGAGGTACAGTGTTGAGTAGTGTGACAGCCGCAGGGAAGAAGCTGTTCCTGGACCATTGGAGAGACTTGTAGCGCCTCCCGGATGGTAGGAGGGTAAACAGTCCATGGTTGGGGTGAGAGAAACGAGGAACTGCAGCTTCTGGGTTACAAAAAAAGACACAAAGTGCTGGAGCGGGTCAGGCAGCATCCCAGGAGAACAGACTGCAGAAGCGTTCCAACCCGATACGGCACCTTTCAGAGATGCTGCCTGATCTGCCGAGTTATTCCAGCACTTTGTGTCTATTTTTCTTCATTCGTGGAGTTATTTAAATATGATCAGTGAACACCATCTATCCCTTCTATCCCCAATGCCTGGCAATCACGCACTGGGCTGGACCTTTGTGTGAAGGCATTGTGTGCTATAGAGGTTTTGCGATGAAGCACTTCCTTGTCCCTATACACCTCACATAGGAGTCAAGTTTGTGCCTGTGTTGGCTAATTATATAATATTGGATATCTAACATTTCAAACAACCTGTGACAGAGAGTGTGTTTCTTTGAAATGCACAATGTTTTTTTGTGCTTATCCGTGCTGGGGACCCATTTTATTCAATTTATTTTGTTCACCATTGATGTGGATATAGTAAGTAATGATTAGACCTATTGCCCTGGGGAGTGGAATACAGATCAGAAGCAAAAATGTGGACTGAGTTCCTGCAACTGAAAGATAACACTTCCAAATGACCTTGCACCAAAGATCAGAATTTGAAATGTGGCAATGTCAGCACTTGTCATCCATTGCTTAGTCTGGAGTCACCTGCACAGAAGGAGGACAGTTAAGAAAGTTTTCTTGAGTCACCTGCACAGAAACCAGCAAAGATAGTAGATGTCCGTGCAAGAGGAATATTGGTGAACCAGCTAAACTTGTGCAACATTCCAGTTGTTTGTGTGACGGCTGTTACCAAGATGATCCAAGAACTCTGGCTACAAGTGCAGTGACTTAAGGGGGAAGTCTTTTAGGACCGAGATGAGAAAAACATTTTTCACACCGAGAGTGGTGAATCTGTGGAATTCTCTGCCACAGAAGGTAGTTGAGGCCACAGTTCATTGGCTATATTTAAGAGGGAGTTAGATGTGGCCCTTGTGACTAAAGGGATCAGGGGGTATGGAGAGAAAGCGGGTACAGGATACTGAGTTGGATGATCAGCGATGATCATATTGAATGGCGGTGCAGGCTCGAATGGCTGAATGGCCTACTCCTGCACCTAGTTTCTATGTTTCTATTAGTTTAGCTTTGTGAAATTATGACACCATACCTGCCAGCAATTCTTCACTGTGTCACGTTCATTAACAATGACAACGATGGCTCAGTGACACTGGTAGGTTGGTTCCTATTTTCTATGTTTCTATGTCTATGACTTAATGCACTGGGCCACCACTCCCCAATCGAGTGAAAGCGGTATAAAATCTAGTTGAAAATCTCTGTGTCATTCTCCACACCATTCTGTGTGTGTTCCGTCTTTTTCTCTTAAACACTGTATATACTCTATGCTGTTATATTGTCCATCCAGTCAACGAGGCCAGCTGGTCCACACATCTGACGACAATAGTGAGCAATGCAGGGCAAAAGATTTCCGAACTGACAGAACTGAGGAACGAAGAATCAGAGGCTGATTTCCACAACAAAACCAGAGCACTTCGCACTTGGAGATTTCGATACAAGCTGTATAAGCAAATGAAAGCTGCTTTTGACAATGCGTGTAAGTGCCAATATCTTTACCTGGAATCACTCATTTTTGTTTTTACTTCAATGTTCTTGCATTCTTCAAGAGATATGTATCGGGGATACTTGACATTGGTGCATTTCTTCCTGCGCTGGATATTCTAGCCTCTTCCCTTTTTTCAATGACCGATCAACACTCCTACCCTTTCCGAAGTTAAAATCCTTCTGACACATACACACAACTTTAATGTCATCGCACAAATACAAGTATCAGTACAACGAAATGCAGTTTTGCGTCAGTCCGTAGTGGTTGTACATAAAGAAAAACAAAAAAATAGAAAGAGGGAAGATACAGAATAATCAGGAAATACAGAATAATTAAACAAAGGGGACGGAGGGACCAGAGAAATCTATCGTCGGGACTCCGAGTTCAGCAGTGTGATTGTGTTGTTGTAGAAGCTTTTCCTCATCCTACTAGTACGTGACCTGAGGCTCCTGTACCGCCTCCCTGATGGGAGGAGGGCAAACAGTCCATGGTTGGGGTGAGAGGGGTCCTTGATGATCTTCCCAGCCCGTCTCAGACACCGTTTTCGGTGGAGGGCATCCATGGCAGGGAACGGGGCACCGATGATGTGCTGTGCGGTTTTCACCACCCGTTGTAGTGCCCTCCTGTCCGGCTGCAGCTGCTGTACCATATGAAGCAGGTGGCAGGATACTTCTATGGTACAGCGGTAAAAGTTGGTCAGGATCTGGGGAACAGGTGAGCCTCCTCAGGAAGTCTGCTGGCTTTTTGATCAGCTTGGAGGGTGAGGGACCAGGACAACCTCCGAGATATGTACTCCGAGGAATTTATAGCTGGAGACGCGCTCCACCTCAGTCCCGTTTATATGGATGGGGGTATGACTGCCTCCTCTGGTCTGCCTGCCTCAAGCTTGTGCTTGATAGGGAAAAGTTAAACTGTGGAAGAAATGATTGAACGAATGTGCAATCAATGGAGCAGTTCCTTAGGGAGATGGTGAAGAAGTTCACATTGATTCATCTCGGGCAAATTGGATAGAGTTCTCTGAGAAAATAACATGTGTGGCTGCATGATGAGTGGCAATTTCAATGTGCTGAGAGGAACAGGTGACTCTGGGCTTCTGGTACCTAATTGCTGTCTCCCCATGTTTTTTTTCTCACATTGTGAATAGATCTGATTGATAAAGCAAGATCGATAATCTGAATTTGCCAACATCACAATTCTCATTTTATTACCCGTTTACTAGGGCAGTGGTTGGTGGAACTATCTCCTTTTGCTCCTTTGTTCCTACGTACCAGTAGAAAATTCATTTTGACTTCACTTTGCCCACTGCGCAATCAATATCCCTTAAAGGATCCATCGATTCTCACAAATATTTACTATCCCTCCTAGTTTAGTAGCATCATTAAATAGGATGCTTACACAAATCTTTCGTGCATGCAATGCTAAAAGTGATGGTACACAAAAATGCTGGAGAAACTCAGCGGGTGCAGCAGCATCTATGGAGCGAAGGAAATAGGCGACGTTTCGGGCCGAAACCCTTCTTCAGACTGATCTAAAAGTGATGTTCAGATTCAGATTCAATCTTTATTGTTATTGTGCAGTGTACAGTACAGAGACAACGAAATGCAGTTAGCATCTCACCCAGAAGAGCGAACATAGAATAATGAGCAATAAAATATATATATGTACAAACAGTAGTAGTAGTGCAATTTTTCTGGGGGAAGGAGTGTCCGGTGGAGGGGGGGGGGGGTGACTGGCAATCACCAAGGTACAGTGTTGAGTAATGTAACAGCCGCAGGGAAGAAACTGTTCCTGAACCTGCTGGTCCGGCAACGGAGAGACCTGTAGCGCCTCCCGGATGGTAGGAGGGTAAACAGTCCATGGTTGGGGTGAGAGCAGTCCTTGGCGATGCTGAGCGCCCTTCGCAGACAACGCTTGCTTTGGACAGACTCAATGGAGGGGAGTGAGGAACCGGTGATGCATTGGGCAGTTTTCACCACCCTCTGCAGTGCTTCCCGGTCGGAGACAGAGCAGTTGCCATACCATACTGTGATACAGTTGGTAAGGATGCTCTCGATGGTGCAGCGGGAGAAGTTCACCAGGATCTGAGGAGACAGATGGACCTTCTTCAGTCTCCTCAACAATAACACCAGCATTTTCTCCCAAGTGCTGTGAGAATGTGCATTCCTAATCCTGATTATTACCATCCTACTTCAATCCATTACCTGCAATTGCAGTTTCAGTTTTAATGTTGTATGCGCACTGAAAGAAACTGCCATGGAGCACCCTAATCAGCAAGACATTATGTTGACAGTCCTGGCTCATTCAATTCAATGACGATGAGAGGGTGACGTGAGTTAATCCCGTTTCTCTACAGATGTTCCCGATTCTCCAGAGAATGTGCGTTTGTTGGTAACTGGTAGCACATCTCTTCAAGTGACATTTGAAGAACCACGAAAGACAGACAGCTTGATGATCACGCGATACAAAGGTACTTTAAAACGCGTTATTTACTGTTGTAGTTGCAATTATGTGTTTGCAGAATTTTAAAAAATATCTTAATGTTGCTTAATGCTGCAAAAAGCTGATTAATACAGACAGGAGGGCAACATATTTCATTATGATTTTGAATAGATAATAGACAATAGACAATAGGTTCAGGAGTAGGCCATTCGGCCCTTCAAGCCAGCACCGCCAATCAATGTGATCATGGCTGATCATCCCCAATCAGTACCCTGTTCCTACCTTCTCCCCATATCCTCTGACTCTGCTATTTTTAAGAGCCCTATCTAGCTCTCTCTTGAAAGCATCCAGAGAACCTGCCTCCACCGCCCTCTGAGGCAGAGAATTCCACACACTCACCACTCTCTGTGAGAAGAAGTGTTTCCTCGTCTCCGTTCTAAATGGCTTACTCCTTATTCTTAAACTGTGGCCCCTGGTTCTGGACTCCCTCAACATCGGGAACATGTTTCCTGCCTCTAGCTTGTCAAAGCCCTTAACAATATTATATGTTTCAATGAGATTGCCTCTCATCCTTCTAAACTCCAGAGTGTACAAGCCCAGCTGCTCCATTCTCTCAGCATACGACAGTCCCGCCATCCCGGGAATTAACCTTGTAAACCTACGCTGCACTCCCTCAATAGCAATGAAGGAGGCCATTTGTCCATCAAATCATTGCCAGCTCACAGAGCAATCCGTTTGCCCAGCTAATTTCCCTATTCTCCTAATATTCCAATCAATTCCACTTCAGACATTACCATTTATTTACACTCTAAGGTCAATTTTCAGCAACTAATTAAACTACTGACCTGTTCAAACATGATCTACAATGAGTTAGCTGACTACAGCTCATAACCCTGCAATTGCATTCAGTACATCAGGTTTAGGGAGATAGATACTAAGTGTGTTGCTCTGGATCTCTGTGCAGTGATTCCTGCAGGGCAAGCCTAATTGTGTTGGTGAGTAGAGACAAATATACCTAATTAAGACCTTAAATTCACTGACAAATAAGTCTATTTACACTCCAATCTAATGATGCACTGGGATTTGGGCACGGGCAGAGAAGGCAACTCTCACGGGTGTATCTTTTCCAGAGGAAAAAAACTGCCAAGTACAGAAGAGTATCCTGTACCTGCCTTCTCTCCATACCTCCTGATCCCTTTAGCCACAAGGGCCACATCTAACTCCCTCTTAAATATAGCCAATGAACTGGCCTCAACTACATTCTGTGGCAGAGAATTCCACAGATTCACCACTCTCTGTGTGAAAAATGTTTTTCTCATCTCGGTCCTAAAAGATTTCCCCCTTATCCTTAAACTGTGACCCCTTGTTCTGGACTTCCCCAACATCGGGAACAATCTTCCTGCATCTAGTCCATGTCCAACCCCTTAAGAATCTTGTAAGTTTCTATAAGATTCCCCCTCAATCTTCTAAATTCTAGCGAGTACAAGCCGAGTATATCCAGTCTAAATACAACAGCAAGGAAGACAGGCACTGGTCGAAAATGCATGTGTAGTTGTGGTGAATGAGGCTGGAAATCTTCAGGCTAAATTAACCATGTGGGAATGTGACACATATCTGCTGGAGGCCCTGAAGCAGCCTGGGTCTCAATTAGATTGGGAGCCGCTCCAAGTGGACAGGCATGCAGAATGAACGCAGCCTGCAGTGGCACAGAGCAGCGGTAGAGGACATAGACAGATCGCCTGGCCAGGCCAACCCCTGCAACTCCAACCCAGTGTTGCTGCCAAGACAACAGGCCTTTATAGCCAAGTTAAGACTCTAACATCTTTTTTTAAATGTTGGATTTGAAGGATACAAGATGTCACCTAAAGTGTGGTGACTCTTGTGTACATTCTTAGTGTAGTCTACCATCATACATTTTTATACTTAGCATGATTGTCCCTAATGTATATGGGACTGTCACCGATTCTATGCAAAAAAAAGAATGTCATTGTACCTCAGTACATGTGACAATAAAGTGCAATTAAACACAGTGGAAATAATTAAAATATGGCCCATATAGGTCCATAACACAGGTCTGCACACTCAGTGTTACAATAGACAATAGACAATAGACAATAGGTGCAGGAGTAGGCCATTTGACCCTTCGAACCATTCAATGTGATCATGGCTGATCATCCCCAATCAGCACCCCATTCCTGCCTTCTCCCCTTATCCCCTGATTCCGCTATCTTTAAGAGCCCTATCTAGCTCTCTCTTGAAAGCATCCAGAGAACCTGCCTCCACCGCCCTCTGAGGCAGAGAATTCCACAGACTCACCACTCTCTGTGAGAAAAAGTGTTTCCATGTCTTCGTTCTAAATGGCTTACTCCATATTCTTAAACTGTGTGTGGCCCCTGGTTCTGGACTCCCCAACATCGGGAACATGTTTTCCTGCCTCTAGTGTGTCCAAGCCCTTAACAATCTTATATGTTTCAATGAGATCCCCTCTCATCCCTCTAAACTCCAGAGTGTACAAACCCATTCTCTCCATTCTCTCAGCATATGACGGTTCCTCCATCCCGGGAATTAACCTTGTAATATCCTGTTCCCAGGATATGAGATATTTAGAAAAGATAGGGAATGAACTCAAAAATGCAGTATTGATTGGAAAAACAAATATAATGATACCATCACAGAATCTTGTTCTTGAGAATAGGAGCAGGGAGGTACTACTGTAGTTGTACAGGGTCTTGGTGAGACCACACCTGGAGTATTGCGTACAGTTTTGGTCTCCAAATCTGAGGAAGGACATTATTGCCATAGAGGGAGTGCAGAGACGGTTCACCAGACTGATTCCTGGGATGGCAGGACTGTCTTATGAAGAAAGACTGGATAGACTTGGTTTATACTCTCTAGAATTTAGAAGATTGAGAGGGGATCTTATAGAAACTTACAAAATTCTTAAGGGGTTGGACAGGCTAGATGCAGGAAGATTGTTCCCGATGTTAGGGAAGTCCAGGACAAGGGGTCACAGCTTAAGGATAAGGGGGAAATCCTTTAAAACCGAGATGAGAAGAACTTTTTTCACACAGAGAGTGGTGAATCTCTGGAACTCTCTGCCACAGAGGGTAGTTGAGGCCAGTTCCTTGGCCATATTTAAGAGGGAGTTAGATGTGGCCCTTGTGGCTAAGGGGATCAGAGAGTATGGAGAGAAGGCAGGTACGGGATACTGAGTTGGATGATCAGCCATGATCATATTGAATGGCGGTGCAGGCTCGAAGGGCCGAATGGCCTACTCCTGCACCTAATTTCTATGTTTCTATGAATGTGATGGACCAAGTTTACATTGGACAGTGCAAAATCATATCATGTGGTATATGCTGGTAATAAAGAACGGCGTAAGAAAATAGTTAAGGAACATTGCGTGGAGAAACTTGATTGATTGATTGATTGATTGATTGATTTTAATGACCACACAGCCAGGCTGGTGGAATTTGTTATGCCAACGCAGCACATAGAAAAAAAAGAATACAAACATGACAATACTAAAGAACTTTAACATGAAAACATCCCCCCACAATGGTTCCCATTATGAGGGAAGGCACAAAGTCCAGTCCCCGACCCCAAAGTCCAGTCCCGACCCCCGACCCCCGACCCCACTTAACGTAGAGCTTGGTAATTGGAGGATCACTAACTCTATAGGGATAGAGGAAGATCAGATTAGAGGTTAAGGATCTCTGAACAGACAACACCCAAGACCAGGATGGAACCCTGGTTACTAGATCTGTGAGACAGTCACAGTAGGTGGTGCATGACCGTGCCAAGTGCTGAAGTTCCATTCACCTTTGTTTTTAACTCCCACTTCTTGTTTGTGTGCCCATCTTGGTCAGTGGAGGAGTTACACTGAAAGTTTTGAAACTATAGGGATTGAGTTGTCGAAGATCAGAAGGCCCTTAAGGATCTCTGAACAGACAACAGCCTTGTCACCAGGATGGAACTAGCCTTTGTTCTTTACGTTTAGAAATTGCTCTATTTGTGAGCTACAAGGTCCCATTTGATGTTGAACCCTTTGTAAAATGCTTGGGCAGCTACAGTCACAGTAGGTGGTGCATGACCGTGCCAAGTGCTGAAGTTACATTCACCTTTGTTTTAACTCCACATCCTTCTTGTTTGTGTGCCCATCTCTTTCAGTGGAATGGAAATCACGTGAAAGGCCATGATCACCAAATACAGCACTCAATTAAAAAAGTACTAATTATTATTAATAATAAAATCAGTTGTGAAATAAGTTATTGAAAGTGTCTCCACTGGGACATCATGTATCTTCTTTATAGACTTCCTCCAGCATTCATATTAAAAATCTCATCACTGAAGGCACAGAACACAAATTGAGGTATCTCTGCACTAACAACTTCACTGTACTATCTGGCTCAAATCTCATTAACATTATGTTAATAAACACACTTTGCATGAGATATTTGTATTGTAGCCCTGTAATCTGCAAGTCAATGTTTGTATACTTATTTGCAATTTAATTTGCAAATGCAATGATGCAGCATTATTGGTCAAAGAATGGAACACTTCTATTTAATCCACATTAGATCCATAATTTGTTTATATAAATGAATATGCAAAACTATGCAAATTCTCTTGCCAGTTCCTGCTGTACTATTCAGGTCACTGCCACTGTTAAAAATAACAAAAGAAAACTCAATCATGTCTTGTTTTTAAAAATCACTTTCACTGTCTTTGGTCGTACTGCACTGCCAACATTTGTACAAAGGATTCGAGTTTGAACACTGAGACTTCACATCAAACACTGGTGATCATAAGGTCATTAGGCCATTGCCCACATTACTCTGCGTTAATTATACACCAACAGAAAATCACGTGAAAGGCCATGATCACCTGACAAATACAGCACTCAATTAAAAAAGTACTAATTATTATTAATAATAAAATCAGTTGTGAAATAACTTATTGAAAGTGTCTCCACTGGGACATCATGTATCTTCTGGACTTATGGAAAGATCCTTCCTCCACTCCAGCCTTTTACATTCGGTATTAAAAATCTCATCACTGAATACAGGCACCGAACACATCATATGAGGTATCTCTGCACAAGAAAAGGCACAACTAACTCACTGTACTTATCTGGGAACATGGATAGGTGACGTTTCTCACCCTTCCTCAACTCATTGTGGTAAGGGGAGGGGGGGAAGAAACACTGGAAGATGGATAAGTGCATACAGATATTTAAGTATTTCATAGCAGAAGGCCTGAGATGAAATCTGCAAGTCGTGTGAGTTTGTATACTTATTGTGCTAGAGGAAGGAATTAGGTGCAAATGCAGATGAGGCTGCGAATCTGGGTGGGTACAGGGAAAATGGGAATGGAATGGATGGGATGGATCTATTTCTAGCGACAGACATTAGGCATCCAGACATTTGACACAGACACAGACATACAGACACAGACGGAACAGATGCAAATTCTCTTGACAGACAGACAGACAGACAGACAGACTATTCAGGTCACTGACGGACTGTTAAAAATGGACAAAGACGGATAGATAATCATGTTGATTGATAGTTTGTTTTTAAAAATCACTTCTTTACGCACTGTCTTTGGTCGTACTGCACCATGGAGGGTTATGGTACGTGCAACAGGCATTTGTACAAAGGATTCGAGTTTGAACACCGAGATTTCACATCTAAGGGAAAAAAAACACATGGTGTATCATAAGGTGCTGTAATTGTTATTAGGGTTATATGGTATATCGGTTATATGGTCTGAGTCTAGCTCACCATATTTCTCTTCCTTTCATTTGAAAAGTCCAGGTCACTGTTCAGGTTAATATTTTTCTATTATCGGGGGCAGATCTGTTTTTTTTTTAAGAATGCTCAGAAGTTCAGGAGTTCCAAGGACAATGAGGGAGGGAGATGCAGCCCTCTCCCCAAGTAAGTGTTGGCCAGAGGGAGCACCAATACTCCGTTCCTGCTTTCCTCCGATATTCACTTCCCCAGCTCTATCCCAGAGAGCTGCCAGTTCTTTGTAACATTACCTGTATGCAGATCTGATTCCTCGCCCTCATTGCCAACACAGAAATAATGACCTGATGCAGAATCCCGCAAAAGGCAATGGAATAATACTTTATGGGTCCCACCAGATTGGTTGCTGGGATGGGGGGGGGTTTGAGGTAAAAGTCATCTTTTATGTTTAGGCTGAAGGAGAGGTGGGCTCATTGAAAAATACAGTATATTTTTCATACGGAGCTTGACAGGGTACATGAGGGATGTTTGAGGGTGGTGAAAACTCTCTGCCACAGAGGGTAGTTGAGGCCAGTTCATTGGCTATAAGGGAGTTAGATGGGCCCTTGTGAAAAATACAGTAGGGTTTACGGGATACGGATGATCAGCCATGACATATTAAATGGCGGTGCAGGTCGAACATGCCTACTCCTGCACCTAATTTCTATGTTTCTATGATGTCTCTCCTAGCAGCGGTGTCCAGAACAAAGGATCGCAATCTAAATATAAAGGGCTCACCCATCCAGATATGGAATTCCTTTACAATAGGTTGGTGAAACTTTAGAATTCTCTAGCCAGGAGGACTGTGGAGCCATGTAGTATATACAGAAAGAGGTAGATAGATCTTTGGGTGTGAAGGGATTCAAGGGGTATGGGGTTATTTAAGTGATCCCGTGGTGAAAAATCAGCCATGATTTAATTGTGGAGCAGACATGAAGGAGCAAATGTCCTCTATCTGCTTGTTCTAAAACAACATGTTTCTCATCAACAGGGTGCTCTCTACTATGTACGTGTTTCAGCTTACAACATGAAAGGATGGGGTCCACCAAAGTCTTCCTCTCCCCCATGTGCTGCTCCTTCTAGTAAGTGGTGATATTTTTTGTTTTTGTTTTTTTTTTTTGTTTATTTTATTAGAAGTTAATACAGTACAAAACAGTACAGTGGAACCTAATTTTAGGTGCCAACTATGTAATACCGTAATCCATTCTATGTACAACCTCTAGTTTTATGTTATGAGAAGGAAGTAAGCAAGACAAGAAAAAGTGGTGATATTTATTGGTGTTTAACCTTGATACAAAGGGTCACAGTTTAAGGATAAGGGGGAAATATTTTAGGACTGAGATGAGAAAAGCATTTTTCACACAGAGAGTGGTGAATCTGTGGAATTCTCTGCCACAGAATGTAGTTGAGGCCACAGTTCATTGGCTATATTTAAGAGGGAGTTAGATGTGGCCCTTGTGGCTAAAGGGATCAGGGGGTATGGAAAGAAGGCAGGTACGGGATACTGAGTTGGATGATCAGCCATGATCATATTGAATGGCGGTGCAGGCTCGAAGGGCCGAATGGCCTACTCCTGCACCTATTTTCTATGTTTCTATATTCAAATGCTTAATCCTGTTATCATTCAGTTCATGCATCTGAAAATTATTTTCCTCCCAAACTGTATCCAGGCGGTTTTGCATGACTCTGGAAGTTTGCCTGTGCACATCCTAGTGGGATTCTCTCTTGCTCCCCAGGGAACTTTTCACATCAGGAGTATGTTATCCTCATTGCCTTGCCTGATAATCCCAGGACAACCTGCTATTGACAGCCCAGTACAGTGCTGGGACACCCACTGAAAAGGGAACGACTCACCCTTATTCTTTGTTCCAGCATCGCCTCCCTCACGACGGAATTCGAAAACAACTTTTATAACCGTAGTAATTTGTCAATACTGATTTGTGTTCTCTGTTCTCTGATCCCTGCCCAGGTTGGAAAGAGTGCTCAGATATTAAGCTGAGGCACAAGGACCAAAGCCAAGCTGTGCTGCAGCTTCTGGAGAGAGTGAAGGGCCCTTGTCATCGCAGTTTTGTCATGGGTGAGCGCAGTCAAGAACCTGAACCACATGTCTATCCGTAGCACAGGCCAGCCAAGCTTCGATAGAGGGGGCAGCATGGGTGTGACATAGAAAACCTGTCGCACATTACGAACTTTATGGAAGCCTTTAAAATCATGAAAGGGTCTGTTGGGTAGACTGTGCATGGAAAGTTGGGTTGATTTGGAAGTTTATTGTGGGTTGATGTGAGTTCATTCAAAAGACTGCCGTGGCATGTTATTGAAACACTCAAATGGAAACAGGAATCGGGTATGAGGGGATAGAGCCTTTTCTGTTGCTGCCCCGGCACTCTGGAACACCTTGCCACTGCAGATCAGACAGGCCCCTTCACTGTCCATCTTTAAATCCTCCCTAAAAACTCACTTTTATTCACTGGCTTTCGACACTGGCTGAGACATTGTTCCTGTTTTAGTGCTTTTAATGTCTTTTAATTTTTACTGTTTTTATAGTCCTGTCGTCTTAATGGTTTTAGTAGTTTGTAATAACTTTCTGTTGACTTCCCATGTACAGCACTTTGTGGTAACTGATGTTGTCTAAAAGCGCTTTATAAATAAAGTTATTATTATTATTATTATTATGTTTGAGGTGTGGGACAGTTGCAGAGGGTAGAAACCCCTAAAATTGGAAGAAGCTTTGGTCTTCAATCTGTGGGTTCATTGTCGCTCAGTTCAAGTCCACAAGGTGGGGGTCAGTGTCACAGTCAGGAAGGGGAGAGGGCTTGGCTAGTGCAGGGTGCAGGATGGAGGATATCAGAGTGGTATGCATGGGGTAGAACTCAATGATTGAAGAGTAGGGGAGCTGATGATTTGGCTGCAGATTGAGTCATGTTGGAGTCGATGCTAGGGCCATGACTGGAATGGGGTGGTAGGCCCTTTGTGAAGGGAAGCTTTTTACTTGGAAGACCCAAATTGAAGAAGGTGTCAGATTCCATGTCAGGGCATGGCCCATTTAAGTGATGGCAGCATCAGTTATACAGGTAAGCATGTTATACCTGATTAATCAATGTCACAGCTGTGCATTGCACTTTGCTGGATCTTAGTGCATGTCATAGAGTTGTACAGCACAGAAACAGGCCCTTCGGCCCAACTTGTCCATGTTGACAAAATGCCCCATCTACACCATTCCCATCTGCTCACGTTTGGCCCATATTCCTATAAACCTTTCCTATCCATCAGTTTGGGTATCTTAATGCATCAGGAGCATGGGCAGTCCGAAAAATAAATCATGAACTGTGGACCTTTAAGGTAGCATTTTACTTAACCTCCGCCCCCTCCCTCTCTCTCCCCTCTCCCTCTCTCTCCCCCCTCCCTCTCTCCCCCTCCCTCCCCCCTCCTCTCCCCTCCCTCTCTCTCTCTCTCCCTCTCTCCCTCTCCCCCCTCCCTCTCCCCCCCCCTCCCTCTCCCTCCCCCCCCCCCCTTCTCCCTCTGCCCTCACTCTCTACCCCCCCCCGCCCCTCTCCCTCTCTAGACACGCCTGTGAGCTAGGGGCTATGCGGCAGTGGAGAGGGTGGGGTAAAAGGAGCCAATGAATAATATTGATATAATATCAAGGGGGGTGGTAAGTGTGTGTGTGTGCGCGCGGGGGGTAGTTAGTGTGTGTGTGCGTGGGGGGGGGGTAGTTAGTGTGTGTGCGGGGGGGTAGTTAGCGTGTGTGCGGGGGGGGTAGTTAGCGTGTGTGCGGGGGGTAGTTAGCGTGTGTGCGGGGGGTGTAGTTAGCGTGTGTGCGGGTGGGGGGGGTAGTTAGCGTGTGTGCGGGGGGGTAGGGGGTAGTTAGTGTGTGTGTGTGGGGGGGGTAGTTAGCGTGTGTGCGGGGGGTAGTTAGCGTGTGTGCGGGGGGGTAGTTAGCGTGTGTGCGGGTGGGTAGTTAGTGTGTGTGCGGGGGGGGTAGTTAGCGTGTGTGCGGGGGGGTAGTTAGCGTGTGTGCGGGGGGGTAGTTAGCGTGTGTGCGGGGGGGTAGTTAGCGTGTGTAGCGGGGGGTGTGCGGGGGGGTAGTTAGGGTAGTTAGCGTGTGCGGGGGGGTAGTTAGCGTGTGTGCGGGGGGGGTAGTTAGCGTGTGTGCGGGGGGTAGTTAGTGCGGGGGGGTAGTAGTTGTGTGTGGGGGGGGGTAGTTAGTGTGTGTGCGGGGGGGTAGTTAGTGTGTGTGCGGCGGTGGTTAATCTGTGATACGCCGCATGCCCCCCCCCCCCCCCCCCCCCCAACCGCACATTGAGAGGAACAGACCCAACGGGTCTGCACTTGATCTAGTTTTACTTAAAATAGTGCCGTGTAGTGATAATTGTGTCAGCTGCCTGACTTGCTGAGTTATTCCAACACTTTGTGTCTTTTTTGGTTACTGATCTCTGTGTATGTACTGTGGCCCTTGTAGCTGTCCATCCTGTTCCCGACCAAGATTTAAACTTCACCTTAAAGGAGATTGCTCATTATGGATCGCACTATAGACAACAGACAATAGGTGCAGGATTAGGCCATTCGGCCCTTCGAGCCAGCACCACCATTCAATGTGATCATGGCTGATCATCCCCAATCAGTACCCCGTTTCTGCCTTCTCCCCATATCCCCTGACTCCGCTATTTTTAAGAGCCCTATCTAGCTCTCTCTTGAAAGCATCCAGAGAACCTGCCTCCACCGCCCTCTGAGGAAGAGAATTCCACAGACTCACCACTCTCTGTGTGAAAAAGTGTTTCCTCGTCTCCATTCTAAATGGCTTACTCCTTATTCTTAAACTGTGTGGCCCCTGGTTCTGGACTCCCCCAACATCGGGAACATGTTTTCCTGCCTCTAGTGTGTCCAAGCCCTTAACAATCTTATATGTTTCAATGAGATCCCCTCTCATCCCTCTAAACTCCAGAGTGTACAAACCCATTCATACAGAGTGTACAAACTCCCCCAACATCGGGAACATGTTTCCTGCCTCTAGCGTGTCCAAACCCTTAATAATCTTATATGTTTCAATGAGATCCCCTCTCATCCTTCTAAACCCCTGCTTTACCACATTGAATATGTACCCACAATAACCCCCAAGCCTATCTTACTTGTGGTCTTTTCCAGAAGCATCAAAGGTTCACGTGACTAGTAAAAGACTCTTGGTCTCGCGAAGCCTTAAGTACCTCTTCCAAAACACAAGCAAATTTGTCAAGACACTGCAGAGGTGAGTGTGGTCACTGCCCATATCCGAAGTGAGGTTGATGTAAAAGGAATGATCAGAATTGGGAAACGAATCTCAGAACTATGTGAAGGTGCCGGAGCTAGAGTCAAGGTACCTGAGCTAGGGATGGGGAAGGTATAGGATAGGTTGAACGTTCAGGCAAACGGATGGAGTCAGACAAGACTTTAATCCACCAACTGCAGTCATTTCTCAAAATAAAGAAAGATAAATATTTGCTTCAATAAATTCTCTGGGGTTTGCTGCCTGTCAATAGGAACTGCAATACGGATGACCTGAGCTCATTTCTCAGAAAGATGCTCTCAACCAACATAAATGGGCATTAATCCTGTCACTCAGAAATGAATTAATAACCAGAACCCAGAAGATACAATGTTAACTCAAATTGACAAGATTGGGCAATTCAAAATTCAAGATTCAAGAGAGTTTATTGTCATGTGTCCCAGATAGGACAATGACATTCTTGCTTTGCTTCAGCACAACAGAATAATAGGAGGCATGAATACAGAACAGATCAGTGTGTCCATATACCATTGTATAAATATATACACACATGAATAAATAAAACAGATAAAGTGCAAATAAACAGATAATGGGCTATTAAAGTTCAGAGTTTTGTTTGAGTTGAGTTCAATATCCTGATGGCTGTGGGGAAGTAGCTATTCCTGAACCTGGACGTTGCAGTCTTCAGGCTCCTGTACCTTCTACCTGAAGGCTCTGGGGAAGAAGCTGTTTCTGAGGAAGAGGAGCAAAAAAGCTAATAGCAATTGGAAGGTAGGAGTTAAATGGCTGTTGTGGTTGTCAAGAGAAGGGGCGAGGTCTTTAACGTGGATGGTGTGGGTCAGCAAGGCTGAAGATGACAATTGGCAAGAGGAGACTGATTGGAAGGGGGCTAACTGGGAGGCCAGGGCTGATTGGTAAATGGGTTGATCTGGGGAAGTCACAGTCGGGAGGATGGAACAATTTTGTGCAGGGGTGTGTGAGAGGTGAAGAGATGGCAATCAGGGAGAAGTTAAGAGGAGGATCGCGGATCAAGATTCCAACATTCGCGTAGTTTTTTTTTATAATAGAGCGATTATTTCTCTTTCTTTCTCTCTTTTCTAGCGTCTATTTCTTAACTTTCTTCTTCTCTAACTCTCTTTCTAATGGGCTTTTTTCCCCCCAACACTTTCTCGCACTATCACGACTCTTTCTCACTTTCCTTACTTCCTTTATTTCCACCTTTCTTAAAGGTCAAAATAAATAAATAAATAAATTGATTTTTTTTTTTTTTTTTAAAGAAAAAGATTCTTAGAAAGGTTGAACAAGTTAGGGCTTTATTCTTTGGAGCGCAGAAGGTTAAGGGGGGACTTGATAGAGGTTTTTAAAATGATGAGAGGGATAGACAGAGTTGACGTGGAAAAGCTTTTCCCACTGAGAGTAGGGAAGATTCAAACAAGGGGACATGACTTGAGAATTAAGGGACTGAAGTTTAGGGGTAACATGAGGGGGAACTTCTTTACTCAGAGAGTGGTGGCTGTGTGGAATGAGCTTCCAGTGAAGGTGGTGGAGGCAGGTTCGTTTTTATCATTTAAAAATAAATTGGATAGTTATATGGATGGGAAGGGAATGGAGGGTTATGGTCTGAGCGCAGGTATATGGGACTAGGGGAGATTATGTGTGTTTGGCACGGACTAGAAGGGTCGAGATGGCCTGTTTCCGTGCTGTAATTGTTATATGGTTATATGGTTATTCCAACATCCCAAGCTCCACACATCAGCAATGGGCCAGATAGTCTGGACGTCTACCCGTGACTCAATGATAATTTGTGGCCGCGAGGTTCACCAGTCCCATTAAACCCCAGTGAAACTCGTGTGGAATCAGTGAGTAAGTTCACTTGTAGCTTCACTTTTTTAATATTCTCCAATCTGGTGTCGGTTACTGGAGTTTGCTCCTATGTGATGCCCGGCTGTGTATGTGAACTGACCCAAGGCAGTCTTTAACACCTTTTCATTTTTTAGGGGGGTGTACTTAGCTGCCATTTTCTTCTACAAAGAGAACATCCTGGTGACCAGTGAGGACCAGCTCCCCATCGTTGAGATTGACAGCTGCTGCTCGGGCTCTGACATGCAAGAATTCCTCTGGTTCTCCAAGGTACCGCAGTGCTTTCTCACTTGTCTTGAACATAAGGTGGGATGATCCCTCTGTGACATTGTATTAGGGTGTAGGGGCCTTTCACCAGGCTGAGTGTTGATAACTCTTTAGTTTAGTTTAGAGATACAGCGCGGAAACAGGCCCTTCGGCCCCAGTGTGTAATCCCCGCACATTAACGTTACCCTACATTCAAGATTCAAGATTCAGGAGAGTTTATTGTCATGTGTCCCAGATAGGACAATTAAATTCTTGCTTTGCTTCAGCACAACAGAATATAGTTGGCATGAATACAGAACAGATCAGTGTGTCCATGTACCATTGTATAAATATATACACACATGAATAAATAAACAGATAAAGTGCAAATAAACAGATAATGGGCTATGAATGTTCAGAGTTTGGTTTGAGTTGAGTTTAATAGCCTGATGGCTGTGGGGAAGGAGCTATTCCTGAACCTGGACGTTGCAGTCTTCAGGCTCCTGTACCTTCTACCTGAAGGTAGCGGGGAGATGAGTGTGTGGCCAGGATGGTGTGGGTCCTTGACGATGCTGCCAGCCTTTTTGAGGCAGTGACTGCGATAGATCCCCTCGATGGTCGGGAGGTCAAAGCCGAAGATGGACTGGGCAGTGTTTACTACTTTTATTTTAATACACATACACACTAGGGACAGTTTACACTTATACCAAGCCAATTAACCTACAAACCTGTACGTCTTTGGAGTGTGGGAGGAAACCGAAGATCTCGGAGAAAACCCTCGCAGGTCACGGGCAGAACGTGCAAACTCCGTACAGACAGCAGCCGTAATTGTGTTCTGGCGCCGCAAGCGCTGTAAGGCAGCAACTCTACCACTGCCCCACCGTGGCGCCCATTGGGCTGAGAGCACTGCATTAATATACTACCCACACGCCGTTTTCAACTACAAAACAATCCGTCGATTTAAAATGAATAATGAAGTGAATGAATAAATAACTAGATGGTAAATAAATTATTAATTTCAAATTACATTTCATCTGTACACTCATTTATAATCTAGATGTCACTGATTCTGTCAGTTCTAGAAATATATGAATGCAAAGAATAAATGATCATAATTAGAAGGATAGGTGATCTATCAAGACTGCGGGACATGAGACGTTGTAGAATGTGAGGTTACTCTGGATCTGTGTCCTGCAGGCAGTGACACTCCCAGCACTCACTCATTTTAAATCGTGCTTGGTTGGGGCAATCGGTCAAGTACGAGGAGTTACCAGTGGTAGGATTGTTCTGTGTTGTAGCATGGAACTAGGCCGACTGGATCGCAGCCATTCAACAAACACCCAATTGCAGTAAATGCATGTAATTCTCCCCACATTTTGGAAAAATGCTAATATACCAACATTTAAAATGTGCATCTGTAATATGCTGGACACAGCTAATTTGGAAGAAATGAGACTCCTCCTAATAGACTAACAAGACCAATTCTTAATGAGTTGGTCCCCATTTGTTGGATTCATGTGGTGACATAGTATCATGAAAACTAAAAGTTTCAGGTTTGGGTGAAAGAAGATTCAGAATATTAAAAAAATCATCTCCTTGTGGCGAATGAATAATCTCCCTCCTGCTTTCATAGACATAGAACATAGAAATTAGGTGCAGGAGTAGGCCATTCGGCCCTTCGAGCCTGCACCGCCATTCAATATGATCATGGTGATCTTTCCTTCTTCACTTAGTCCTTTTCTTCACTTTTTATTTATCTGTTTTTCACTCTCGTTCACTAGTCTATCCTTCACTTTTCACAACCTCTTTTTCCTCTCTACTTTTTCTCACCTCTCTTTAAAAAAAAAAGGAAGTTGCACAGAGAATGTAATATGTTAACATAATTTTTGTACCAATGTATTGTACTTACTTCTAATAAATAAATTTAAAAAAAAAAAAAAAATTCTCTCCACATTCCCATCAACTTTTCCCCTTCCATCCTCCCTCCCTCCCTCCCTCCCACACACCGGGGACAATTTACAGTGGCCAATTAGCCTATTAGCCCACTCGCTTTGGAATGTGGGAATAAGCCAGAGCACCCGGAGGAAACCCACGAGGTCACATGGAGAACCTGCAAACTCCACACAGACATGGCATGTAACCATTGTAAAATTAGATCACATGGGCGTTGGATGATATTCTGGGATGGATTACAGACACCACAGGAACAGGCACTTCAGCTCACATTCTCAATGGCCATCATGATGCCAAATTAAATGAATGTTCTCTACAACATATAATCCACATATCTTCATTCCCTACATATCCATGTGTCCATCTGAAAGCCTCTGAAACATCATTATCATGTCTGCCTCCACCACTACCCATGGCAGCGCATAGCGGGCATCCACCACTCTCTGTATAATAAAACATGCCACACACATCTCCTTTAAATCCTTCAGTCTGAAGAAGGGTTTCGGCCCGAAACGTTGCCTATTTCCTTTGCTCCATAGATGCTGCTGCACGCACTGAGTTTCTCCAGCACATTTGTCTTCTTTTAAACCCTGTTCCCTCACCTTAATGCAACGCCCTCTAGACCTTGATAAAGGATAAAGGATCTGATTGTCTACGCTATCTATACCTCTCACAATTTTATACCTTTCTGTCAGGTCTCTCCTTAAACTCAGATGTTACAGAGAATCTAAGCTTGTTTAACCTCTCCTTATATCTAATACTGTCAAATCCAGGCAGCATTCTGGTAAACCTCTGCTGCTGCATGCCCTCTACAAAGCCTTCACATGCTTGCCATCGAGGGAGTACAGAGATGGTTCACCAGACTGATTCCTGGGATGGCAGGACTTTCATATGAAGAAAGACTGGATAGACTCGGCTTGTACTCGCTAGAATTTAGAAGATTGAGGGGGGATCTTATAGAAACTTACAAAATTCTTAAGGGGTTGGACAGGCTAGATGCAGGAAGATTGTTCCCGATGTTGAGGAAGTCCAGAACAAGGGGTCACAGTTTAAGGATAAAGGGGAAGTCTTTTAGGACCGAGATGAGAAAATCATTTTTTACACAGAGAGTGGTGAATCTGTGGAATTCTCTGCCACAGAAGGTAGTTGAGGCCAGTTCATTGGCTATATTTAAGAGGGAGTTAGATGTGACCCTTGTGGCTAAAGGGATCAGGGGGTATGGAGTGAAGGCAGGTACGGGATATTGATTTGGATGATCAGCCATGATCATATTGAATGGCGGTGAAGGCTCGAATGGCCGAATGGCCTACTCCTGCACCTGTTTTCTATGTTTCTATCTTTCTACATGCTTCCTGCAATGGGGCAACCGGAACTGCACACAATCATTGGATTGAGGATCAGAAAATGGATGAAAAGTAAAGAATAGGAATAAGTCGTTCATTTTCAAGTTGGGGGTTGTGATGAATGGAGTGCTGTGAGGATTGGTGCTGGGGTTCCAAGCTGCTTGGACAATCTGTATCAATGATTGGGTTGAGGACACCAATAATGCTATATCCACGTGTGCTGATGATAATGAAGTAGGGAGCCAGTTCGTGTTGTGAGGAAGATACAGAGACCTTCAAATGAACTTCAAGCCAGTCAAACTGAATGGGCGAGGACATGGCAGATGGAAGGTGTTGTAGAGGTCAGCTCTACTGGTAAAAATAGAAAGGTGGAGCATTTTTACAAACGGTGAGAGTTTGAAATGTGTTGCTGGGACACCACACCCGATTGTCCTTGTAAATGAATTAATGACTTTTTGACAATTGCTTGTACAATCTCAAAAGATCAGAATGTCAGTTGCTTGCAGCTGCAGCAACAATTAAGAAAGCAAAGAATAAGTTGGCCTTTATTGAAAGAGGATTTGAATACAAGAGCGGAGCTTCTTCCTTCAATTATAAAGGACCCTGGTGAGACGGCATCTGGAGCATTTGCCTTTATTGGCTGAGGCATTGAATATAAAAACAAGGAGGCTTGTTGGAACAGCAGTTAGAAGGCAGCCGGAGCTAGGGTGCAGTTCCTGGTCACTACACTACTGGTGATATGTGATAGCTCTTGACAGGATGCAGAGTAGAATAGTTGTCGTGAAGAGGTCTTGGCCAGACGGGATTATTTCCTTTTAAGCAGAGATGACTATGGGAAGATTAATGTGAGGCAAATAATATGAGTAGGTCTGAAGAAGGGTCTCTACCCGAAACGTCACCCACGAATAAATATCAAGATCCTCCTTTATGTCTACAAAGCCCTTACACTAGCCCGGCGTGAGGGCCTGAACATCGGGCCACCCGGGGCGGTGACTGCGGGTGCTCGGAAGGCCCCGACCACGGATGAACATCTGGGAAGATCGGAGGGGAGGCTGGCTGGACAATGGTGCCTTCCTCACCTTGGTGCCACTGTGTTGTGTTGTGTCGTGGACTTTCTGTGTTTGTGCTTTTTTTTTTAAATTCTATTTTATTTTTTTAATATGTTTTAATATTTATTATTTATTTATTTTTATGATACTGACTGTAAAGGGAAATTCATTTTGTTGTCTCTAATTGAGACAATGACAATAAATTTGAATATAATACAATTAATGGTCTTGCCCCCACCTACATCAAAAGTCTGCTTACCCACCACACCACCTCCATCCAGGTCCCTCAGATCGGCCGACTTGGGACTGCTGAACATCCTAGGCATAAGCTCTGGGGCGACCGCACCTTTGGGGTTGCAGCCCCTAGACTGTGGAACAGCAGCATCCCCTCTTCCCATCAGAACTGCCCCCTCCATCGACTCCTTTAAGTCAAGACTTAAAACTCATCTCTACTCCCAAGCCTTTCTTGACATCCTCTTAGCGAGGGCTATATGTATGTAATGATGTTTGTATTTAATCCATGAACCTCTGTTGTATAACGTTAGTACCTCCACCAATGTAAAGCACTTTGGTCAACGAGAGTTGTTTTCTAAATGTGCTGTATAAATAAAAGTGACTTGACTTGACATTCCTTCCCTCCAGAGATGCTGCCTGTCCCGCTGAATTACTCCAGCATGTTGTGTCTATCTTCTGGTTAAACCAGTGCCTGCACTTCCTTCCCGCACAATATGAGTAGGTGAAACAGAATTGATCTATTTCTCTCAGGAGAGATGTCAGCAACCAGATGTCTGCAACCTGTGGCCAGCAACCAGGAATAATTGGTAGAAGGATCAGATAGAAGTCAAGCAAAAAAGATACATTGCACTCAACTGGTAGTGGTGTCTGGAACTCACTGCCTGAAAGGATGACAGTGGCCAAACTCCCCATCACATTGAAACAGTTCAGATTTTTTTTTTTTTTTTATTTTTATTTTTAAATTTTATTTTTATTAGAAGTACGGTAAATTACAATCCTACACAACACATATATCTTAATACATTTTTTGTACCGCTTCATTTTTTTTGAGCTTTAAGAAAAAGGTAGAAGTAAGGAAAGTAAAGAAAGTGCAAGAGAGTCGTGCAGTGCAAGAGTGTTGGGAAAAGAAAGCCCCTTAGGAAAGAAGTTAGAGAAGGAAGTAAAGTGAGAAAATAGACCCTAGAAAAGAAAGAGAGAGAAAATAGAAACAATCGCTCTATTATAACATTAAACTCCGCAGATTGAAACAGTTGACCACTTGAAGAGTCGTGGCCTGCAGGGGCTACACATAGAAAACTGGGACATGTATTTTCTTCAGCATTAACACAATAAGCACATGGAACAGTGGCCCTTCGACCCATTGTGTTCATGTTGAACATGATACCAAGTAAAACTAATCTCCTCTCCCTCCATGTAATCAATGTCTCTCCATTCCCTGCACATCCATGTTGCCTATCCATTAGCCTCTTATCTGCCCCTATCATAACTGCCTCCACCATCATCCTTTACCAATTATTCCTGGTTGCTGGCCACAGGTTACAGTGTGTTCCAGGTGCTCACCCTTCTCCGTTAAAAAAAACTTGCCCCACACATCTCCTTTCAACTTTGTCACTCTCACCTTAAAGCTATTCCCCCTAGTCTTTGACATTTTCACCCTGGGGGGAGAAAAGGGAGTGACTGTCTACCATATCTATGCAGAAGCTACTCCTTCCATGCTGCAAGTTTCTATGATTCAATAGATGGTTGAGAATGTGAACCATCTGTGGTGAGAGGGCTATGGCCAGTGGTTTGCTCTTCCTGGTGGTGAATTGACGGCAATTGTGCTTTTGTTTCTCTCCTTCCAGCTCTCCTGTATGTGGAAGGACATCCAGTGGCTGCAGCAGGGAATGAATTCCACACTCTCTTCCTCCTCCTCAGTTCTGCAGACCAGGCAGAAGATGTTAGTAGCAGTGTCCCAGCTCCAGGTATGTGGTGGCATCTTCACTCATAGAAACATAGAAACATAAAAAATAGGTGCAAGAGGAGGCCATTCAGCCCTTCGAGCCTGCACCACCATTCAATAGACAATAGACAATAGACAATAGGTGCAGGAGTAGGCCATTCAGCCCTTCGAGCCTGCACCACCATTCAATAGACAATAGACAATAGACAATAGGTGCAGGAGTAGGCCATTCGGCCCTTCGAGCCAGCGCCACCATTCAATAAACAATAGACAATAGACAATAGGTGCAGGAGTAGGCCATTCGGCCCTTCGAGCCAGCACCGTCATTCAATTTAATCATGGCTGATCGTCCCCAATCAGTACCCCATTCCTGCCTTCTCCCCATATCTATTTTTAAGAGCCCTATCTAGCTCTCTCTTGAAAACATCCAGAGAACCGGCCTCCACCACCCTCTGAGGCAGAGAATTCCACAGACTCACCACTCTCTGTGAGAAAAAGTGTTTCCTTGTCTCCGTTCTAAATGGCTTATGCCTTATTCTTAAACTGTGGCCCCTGGTTCTGGACTCCCCCAACATCGGGAACATGTTTCCTGCCTCTAGCGTGTCCAAGCCCTTAACAATTCATTGTGATCATGGCTGATCGCCCCCAATCAATAACCCGTGCCTGCCTTCTCCCCATATCCCTTGATTCCTTCCACTAGCCCCTAGAGCTCTATCTAACTCTCTCTTAAATCCATCCAGTGATTTGGCCTCCACTGCAGGGAATTCCACAAATTCACAACTCTCTGGGTGCAAGAGTATTTTCTCACCTCAGTCTTAAATGACCTCCCCTTTATTCTAAGACTGTGTGGCCCCTGGTTCTGGACTCGAGTTGAAAGCAGCACCTCCCCAGCATCAGGATCTTACCAGAGAAGCAAGGACTTTCATTTTCTGCCCTTTTGGACATCCTGAATAAAAATATCATTCTCTTTTGTTGACTAGGGTTGACTATGAACTCCTGTAATTAATATGAGGTAGGAGTGATTGGGTGTTTGAAAACATGCACAGTAATCAAGTACAAAGGTAGACAAAAATGCTGGAGAAACTCAGCGGGTGAGGCAGCTTCTATGGAGCGAAGGAATAGACGACGTTTCAGGTTGACCCGAAACGTCGCCTATTCCTTCGCCCCATAGATGCTGCCTCACCCGCTGAGTTTCTCCAGCATTTTTTGTCTACCTTCGATTTTTCCAGTTCCTTCTTAAACGGGTAATCAAGTACAGGTCAGTTTTTTGTCAAATGACCACTTCCTTACAACATGGGAGAGGGCCAGTTGGCCCATCTAGTCTCTGCAAGTTTGCAGAATAACCCATTGTTTCCATCAATTTCCCCAGCAACTCACTGTCCCCATGTACTCATCCCACCTACACTTGGGAAATTGACAGTGGCCCAATAATGTACCGATCCGCACATCTTTAAGATGCCGGAGGAAGCTGGAGCATCCACACAAAGTCCATCGGTCAGAAGGAAAATGTGCAAACCGCACACATTTCAGATGGCATCTGAGATAAATGAAGGACAATGGAGAAATGAAACCAGTTCTACCACTCATTAGACTGTGGTTAACATAGAAACATAGAAACATAGAAATTAGGTGCAGGAGTAGGCCATTCGGCCCTTCGAGCCTGCACCGCCATTTAATATGATCATGGCTGATCATCCAACTCAGTATCCCGTACCTGCCTTCTCTTCATACCCTCTGATCCCCTTGGCCACAAGGGCCACATCTAACTCCCTCTTAAATATAGCCAATGAACTGGCCTCAACTACCCTCTGTGGCAGAGAGTTCCAGTCTGTTCTTCAGTAACTTCAGTCTGTTCAGTGTGAAGAAGGATTTCGGCACAAAACGTCGCCTATTCCTTCGCTCCATAGATGCTGCCGCACCCGCTGAGTTTCTCCAGCAATTTTGTATACCTCAGTCCTCAACTACCAACCAGGCTTATGTATTGGCTTGAAACCTCAGCTAACAGAAATCTTTGAATTATGAGCATATAATGTGTTGTACAAGAGATAAACCTTGGGTACATGGGATAGGAGAGGATGTAGCAACATAGCCTGGGTGTGAGCAGAATGTGGTGATTTAAATACCTGGATGTTGCTTGAATGGGAGTAGAGTCTACAGGCCGTGCCTGAGTTACGAATTCCCATTCAAAGAACGAGCTTCCATAACATTATTACATTCAAAAATCCCATGGTCAGCAGAATTAGTTTTCTCTATCCCTCCACTTTTGGTAATTGTCCTATCTTATCGGGTTTTAAAGGGCAAATCAGATCCAATCTGGAAAAAGCCTGTGATCGTGTAACATCCCACAGCAATCGGATATCATTATCTCTTAAAGAACGCAGGCATATTTTATAGTAACATGCCCTTTCATGTGCTTATTGTGGCCAATTAACCTACCAATCTGCAGCACTTTCTGATGTGGGAAAAACGGAGCACACTGGGGAAATCCTTGCGTCACTGGGAGAATATGCAGACTACTCTCGGACAGCAGCCAGATTCGGGAAAATGGACAAACAATATCTTAGGTTGGATCCAGGGCCAGATTAAGACCCATAGAGGCCCTAAGCACTTAAAAGATTTTGGTGCCCCCATATATATGTAATTCAAAATATATACAATAATAAACCATAAAATAAATTTTTATTTTTTTTTTTTTTTTTTTTTGAAAATATTTTTTATTGGAGATAGGTACATAACCTATTACATCATTACTGTCTTACATTTTTAAATTGATAATATTGTCAGTTATTATTACATTGTCTCCAATACTTTTTGCCTTTTTCTTCATTTTTTTTAAAAACTAGATAGAACTAAAGAGAGAGATGAAGTAAAGGAAGAAAAGAAAGGAAAAAAAAAAAAAAAAAAAAAAAAAAAAAAAAAAAAAAAAAAAAAAAAAAAAAAAAAAGGGGGAAAGAGATAGTTAAAGAAGAATGGAAAAATTTATTAAAATAAAAAACATCGTTCGAGATATGTTCGTACATTTCAGAGTATAGCATTTCATCCAATCTTTAGCCCGAGTGCTAGTCAGGTTCCTGTGCTGAACTATTCTGACCCTTTAAGTAATCAATAAAAGGAGACCTTTAATAAAAGGAGACCATAAATTTTTATTTTTCAAAAATGAAACAAAACTAACAGTAAGATGGAAAATAATGTTTCTTTTTGTATACTTCCACTTTATTTATATTTGAAAAGTATTATATTTCCGATCATATAAACCACTTTGAATATTATTTTAGCAAGTTTAAAGTGATTTATTTTGCGCGGTAAACCATTTACCATTTCTGTGGGGCCCCTCTTCCCTTGATGCCCTCAGCACGTGCTTATTTTGCTTAATGGTTAATCTAGCCATGGTTGGATCTGAAGATGAGTCCCAACCCAAAACGTCAGCGTCCAAAGAAGGGTCTTGACCCAAAACTAGTCTGTCCATTTCCCTCCATAGATGCTGCCTGACCCACTGAGTTCCTCTAGCAGATTATATTTGTACCGTTGGAGAGGAGTGGATTTAAGGGGCTGTCCCACTGTACGAAGTAATTCAAGAGTTCTCCCGAGTTTCCCCCGATTCGGACGCGGAGAATTACGGTAACGGCCGCTCGTAGGTACTCGGGGCTCTCGTGGACATTTTTCAACATGTTGAAAAAACTTCACGAACTTACCGCGTTTCCCGAGTACCTGCCGCTAGCGTGACGGGTTGCTAAGAGACGTCCTGAGCTGCTAAGAGACGTACCTGCTACGTACATTCCACAAGTTTGATTTTGTTTTAAACTCGGGAGAGCTGTTGGGTAAACTCGTATAGTGGGACAGCCCCTTTATTGAAAAATCATCGTTATCTAACAATAAATCTTTTTGATGAAGCAACACAGAACATTGACGGGGGAAATGTGGTTAACCTGATGTTTAAGGACTTTAGAAAGCTGTTAAAAAAATGAGAAGGTTAATGTTACCATAGATAGGGTGGTAAAGAAAGCTTTTGGTATGCTAGCCTTTATAAATCAGAGCATTGAGTATAGAAGCTGGGATGTAATGTTAAAAATTGTACAAGGCATTGGTGAGACCAATTCTGGAGTATGGTGTACAATTTTGGTCGCCAAATTATAGGAAGGATGTCAACAAAATAGAGAGAGTACAGAGGAGATTTACTAGAATGTTGCCTGGGTTTCAACAACTAAGTTACAGAGATAGGTTGAATAAGTTAGGTCTTTATTCTCTGGAGCACAGAAGGTTAAGGGGGGACCTGATAGAGGTCTTTAAAATGATGAGAGGGATAGACAGAGTTGATGTGGACAAGCTTTTCCCTTTAAGAATAGGGAAGATTCAAACAAGAGGACATGACTTCAGAATTAAGGGACAGAAGTTTAGGGGTAATATGAGGGGGAACTTCTTTACGCAGAGAGTGGTGGCGGTGTGGAATGAGCTCCCAGTGGAAGTGGTGGAGGCAGGTTCATTGGTATCATTTAAAAATAAATTGGATAGGCATATGGATGAGAAGGGAATGGAGGGTTATGGTACGAGTGCAGGCAGGCGGGACTAAGGGGAAAAAAATTTGTTCGGCATGGACTTGTAGGGCCGAGATGGCCTGTTTCCGTGCTGTAATTGTTATATGGTTATATGGTTATATACATTGATGTTATCTTAATGTGATGATGAAGATTGAATCATATTCAATGTTATCATAAAGATTGAAACCAAGGAAATGAAAGAGGCTGCAGCAACATGTATAAAACATTGGCCGAGAGATATAAAAACAGGGAGCAGAGTTGTTTCTCTGAGTGGAGGGAAGTACAATGAGATTCTCCAGTGATCAGTATCAGGATCAGTGCTGCCCTCAACTGGACACGTGTGTTTAGCGCACAATATCCAAATTTGCAGATGACACAAAATATTGGGAGCCTAGTGAACTGTGAGGAACATGGTGATAGACTTGAAGTTGATATGGACAACCTGATGGAATGGGCAGGTCAGCGGGTGCAGCAGCATCTATGGAGCGAAGGAAATAGGCAACGTTTCGGGCCGAAACCCTTCAGGGTTTCGGCCCGAAACGTTGCCTATTTCCTTCGCTCCATAGATGCTGCTGCACCCGCTGAGTTTCTCCAGCTTTTTTGTGTAACCTTCGATTCTCCAGCATCTGCAGTTCCCTCTTAAACACTGATGGAATGGGCAGTCTGACCTATCTACCTGTGGTCGTCTGCGCTGGTATAATGAGGTCCAATGCAAGTTTGACAAATAACAACGCATCTTCCATTCAAGCAGTCTTCAGATTAACTTTGAATTCTCCAATGTTAGGAACTGGCTGCATCAGAACCGGCCTTTTCTGCCAGTCATCCATCTGTGATTTTGCCCATGTTACTCTAGTCTGACCTGCTATTAGCAACACACACACACACCATATAGTAGCACAGAGCTAGAGTTCCTACCTTACAGAAACCCTGACTACGGGTGCTATCTGTATGGAGTTTGTACGTTCTCCCTGTGAGCGCATGAATTATCTCTAGGTGTTCCAGTTTCCTTCCACATTCCAAAGATTGAAACATACAAGATTGTTAAGGGCTTGGACACGCTAGAGGCAGGAAACATGTTCCCGATGTTGGGGGAGTCCAGAACCAGGGGCCACAGTTTAAGAATAAGCAGTAAGCCATTTAGAACGGAGATGAGGAAACACTTTTTCTCACAGAGAGTGGTGAGTCTGTGGAATTCTCTGCCTCAGAGGGCGGTGGAGGCAGGTTCTCTGGATGCTTTCTAGAGAGAGCTAGAGGGGGCTCTTAAAAATAGCGGAGTCAGGGGATATGGGGAGGTAGGAATGGGGTACTGATTGTGGATGATCAGCCATGATCACATTGAATGGCGGTGCTGGTTCGAAGGGCCAAATGGCCTACTCCTGCACCCATTGTCTATTGTCTATTGTCTATTCCAAAGATGTACAGGTTTCCAGGTTAATTGGTTTCTGTAAATTGTCCATAGTGTGTAGTCACTGGTTGGCATGAACTCGGTGGCTGTTTCCACATTGTATCTCTCAACTAAACTAAACACAAACCAAAAAATATAGTCTGCTTCCAACTGCCCATTAACTCATTTGCTCTCACCCTTTGTTCCACCCATGTCCTGACCCTCCCCTACTTAGCTGCAACTGAAGACTAAACTTATTTTCACTTTCCCAGTTCTAACAAAGGGTTTCGGTCCTGAAACATCAACTCTGAGATTCTGAATCAGATTCAGATTCAATTTTAATTGTCATTGTCAGTGTACAGTACAGAGACAATGAAATGCATTAAAATGAACAGGTTCCACCGAGATTTGAACTCGGATCGCTGGATTCAGAATCCAGAGTGCTAACCATTACACCATGGAACCATACAATCCAATTCAATCTCCTGTACCTGCCTTCTCTCCCTCTTAAATATAGCCAATGAACTGTGGCCTCAACTACCTTCTGTGGCAGAGAATTCGACAGATTCACCACTCTCTGTGGGAATTTTTTTTTCCTCATCTCGGTCCTAAAAGATTTCCCCCTTATCCTTAAACTGTGACCCCTTGTTCTGGACTTCCCCAACATCGGGAACAATCTTCCTGCATCTAGCCTGTCCAACCCCTTAAGAATTTTGTAAGTTTTGTAAGACCCCCCCTCAATCTTCTAAATTCTAGCGAGTACAAGCCGAGTCTATCCAGGCTTTCTTCAAATGAAAGTCCTGCCATCCCAGGAATCAGTCTGGTGAACCTTCTCTGCACTCCCTCTTCTATAAATGCCAGCGATTCGGCTTTGAAATAAACGTATTAACTATTTTTAATCCAAACTTTACAATTTTTCTGTGGTTCTCGTGGTTTTGTAGCACCATCTGGTGTTACTCAGCAGAACTGCAGTTGTCATTGTGAACCCTTGAATTTTGAAATTGGTGTGGAAAGGAACTAATGGTAGACAAAAGTGCTGGAGAAACTCAGTGGGTGCAGCAGCATCTATGGAGCGAAGGAATCTACTGATGCTGGTTTAAACCGAAGATAGACCCAAAGTGCTGGAGTAACTCAGCGGGACAGGCAGCGTCTCTGGAGAGTAGGAATGGGTGACGTTTCGGGTCGAGACCCTTCTTCAGGCTGAATCAGGGGAGAGGACGAAACAAAGATAAGGGAATGTAAGGTGTAAGGAGAAAGGGCTGGAAATGCTCAGCCAGTCAAGCAGCAATAGTTAACTTTTTAGGTCAATGTTTTTTCATCAGTACTAGAAAAATATAGAGATAAAACAAGTTATAGGTTACAAAGAAAGTGGAAAACGAAGAGATAACCATATAACCATATAACAATTACAGCACGGAAACAGGCCATCTCGGCCCTACAAGTCCGTGCCGATCAACTTTTTTTTCCCCTTAGTCCCACCTGCCTGCACTCATACCATAACCCTCCATTCCCTTCTCATCCATATGCCTATCCAATTTATTTTTAAATGATACCAATGAACCTGCCTCCACCACTTCCACTGGAAGCTCATTCCACACCGCTACCACTCTCAAAGGAATTTAAGAAGGAACTGCAGATGCTGGAAAATTGAAGGTGGACAAAAGTGCTGGAGAAACTCAGCGGGTGCAGCAGCATCTATGGAGCGAAGGAAATAGGCATCGTTTCGGCCCGAAACGTTGCCTATTTCCTTCGCTCCATAGATGCTGCTGCACCCGCTGAGTTTCTCCAGCACTTTTGTCTACCAGAGATATATACCAAAGGAAGGTATTTTATAAGGCAGAAGGCAGGGGAGACTGCAAAGGTGAATGGAGACGAGCTGAAGTTGTGCCATTCTTTTCTTTAGAGCGTGCTGGGGACACAGGACCTGGGCCAGGTGCACTTTGAGCCCATCAAGGACAAGCTGGGCAATGTTTTGATCCTCACGGTCAAGGAGCTGCTGCCGTCGCAAGCGCTGGACAATGTCCGGTGGATCCCACTGTCCAAGCTTCACAACTATCGGAAATCCGTGTCTGCCCTTGACTGTCTCACCGCACTGGACATACTGCTCATGACCATGAAGGTACTTGGAAAGGGTCTCACAAACTCTGTCTACTGCCTCACTCTATTCCATCACTCCCCCCCGTATGCCCCCGTCCCACTTAGGAAACCTGAACGGAAACCTCTGGAGACTTTGTGCCCCACCCAAGGTTTCCGCGCGGTTCCCGGAGGTTTTTGTCAGTCTCCCTACCTGCTTCCACTGCCTGCAACCTCCGGCAACCACCTGCAACCTCCGGCAACCACCTGCAACCTTCGGGAACCGCACGGAAACCTTGGGTGGGGCGTAAAGTCTCCAGAGGTTTCCGTTCAGGTTTCCCAAGTGGGACAGGGGCATTACTATATATATCCTTCTTCCCCACTTAGAGACCTTCATTATTCTCCCACAATATCCCTGCTCGTTGCTTTGCTGAATAAATCATAGTTTCACCAAAAATATTTCTCAATTCCCTCTCAAAGAGTCCCTCGTTGATAACTCATTGTATTCTTTATGGTCCCACCATTACACTCCCCAGCACACTCCTCATTGTTCCCCACTCCATCTACCATCTCCCTCACCATATATTGCTCATTGCTTCTCACTACATTCATTATTACCCCCCCACTATCTCTGGGAATGTGTGGGATTCTCACTTCCCTGGATACAAATTGAGTATAGATTCCTGAAGGGCCTGTCCCACTTTCCCGAGTTATTCACCAATTCTCCCGAGTTTTCAAACGTGCAGAATGTCCGTAACGAGTCCGTGGATATATCGTAGTGGCTCCTTTTGCCAGCCGTGGGTACTCAGGGCTATTTTTTTACTCGTGGACATTTTTCATCATGCTGAAAAAACGTCCCGACTTACCTGATGCCCCGAGTACCTACGGCTGGCATAACGAGCCGCTACGATATATCCACGGACTCCAACGGACTCGTTACGAACATTCTGCGAGTTTGAAAACTTGGGAGAATTTGTGAATAACTCTGGGGAATTCGTGACTAACTCGGGAAAGTGGGACTGGCCCTCTCCTCTATTGGAATTGGATACATCTTTCACTGTCAGTGTGTGTGTGTGTGTGTGGGTACAGATTCCTCACTCCCATGGAATGTTTGGGCCCTGGACCATCGTTGACAGGGAATGGAAGAGTAATGAGCCCATCCTTGTTCAGATCAATATTAACTCAATCAGCCAAGCAGGACTGAGCAGATCAATTGCAACTTATCTTTTAATCACTTAGTGTTTCCACAGTTCCAGAAGGAACTCCTACCTTCCCTGTCAGGTTAAAATAGAGCCACATACCACCACAACGGGCTCCACAGCTCATCAAGTCAGCCCTGAACGTCAAATTTACCATCAATTCCTCCCAGATGCTACCACATACAAACTTACAAGGGACACTTGACAACAGTTAATTAATCTGCCAAACCACATAACCATATAACATATAACCATATAACAATTACAGCACGGAAACAGGCCATCTCGGCCCTACAAGTCCGTGCCGAACAATTTTTTTTCCCCTTAGTCCCACCTGCCTGCGCTCATACCATAACCCTCCATTCCCTTCTCATCCATATGCCTATCCAATTTATTTTTAAATGATACCAATGAACCTGCCTCCACCACTTCCACTGGAAGCTCATTCCACACTGCTACCACTCTCTGAGTAAAGAAGTTCCCCCTCATGTTACCCCTAAACTTCTGTCCCTTAATTCTGAAGTCATGTCCCCTTGTTTGAATCTTCACTATTCTCAAAGGGAAAAGCTTGTCCACATCAACTCTGTCTATCCCTCTCATCATTTTAAAGACCTCTATCAAGTCCCCCCTTAACCTTCTGCGCTCCAGAGAATAAAGACCTAACTTATTCAACCTATCTCTGTAACTTAGTTGTTGAAACCCAGGCAACATATCTTTGGGATTTGGGGGGGGGAGGGGAAGGAGCTTACACAGTTACAGGGAGAACATGCAAACTCCACTCCAATGTCAAGAGAAGTGAGGAACAAAGCCGGGTTGTTGGAGTTATGAGGCAGCCACACTGCCAGCTTTGCCGCTCCAACCTCCATCTCCACTCGAACACACAAACGATAATATGGTGTGAGGCATGACACAGCCACGATGACTCTTCATGTTTCCTCTCCAGGACAAACTAGAGTACCACCAGCGGAGCAGGCGGGCTTTGCCTGCAGGCCTCTACCTCGGCTACCTCAAACTCTGCAGCTCTGTGGACCAGATTAAAGTTCTCGTTCCGTACAGGGTCCCCAACATTCTCTGTCACACTAAGATACGGAACAACAGAAATGTGTCCAGGTAATTGGAATACTGGGATTTTCCTCTTTGTGTCCTCTTTCAGTTCTCTCCCCCTCATCCTTCAATCCCACTTTACTGATCCCACATCCTATCCCTGCCCTTCATCACTTTGTGTTTCTTTCATTCATTTTATGGTGCAGGAATTGTAGGCAAGGTTAGTGTTTATTACCCCTTCTTACTTGCCGTTGAGGAGGTGGTGATAAGCCCCATGTACGACTAAAACCCCTGTCTCACGGTGCGAGTTGATCCACGAGGTACCACGAGTTTAAAACAAATTTAACTCGTGGTAATCAGTTACAATTAACGTAGCGGGAACGTCGAAACTCGTGGACGCAACTTAGCGACTCGTGGCGCTAACGGCAGGTACCCGTGAAACTTGTTAACTCTTGGAAAAATTCAAACATGTTAAAAGTTTTCCACGAGTGAAATATACTGCTGAAGTTAAAAATTGAAACATTTAAACTCGTTTTAAGAACGTAGTGGCCCGTGCATTTGCCGTAGTGTCTCGTGAGTCTATCGTGGGAACTCTAAGACCTTCTCAAGGAGTTGCAGGGTTTAGTCCCAGTGATGGTGAAAGATTATCTTCATTTTCAAAAAGAAGACTCAAGGAACTGCAGGTAGTGGTTACAAAAAAAAGCACAAAGTGCTGGAGTAACTCAGAGGATCAGCAAGCATCACTGAAGGACATGCAAAAATGATGTTTCAGGGGTTGGGACTCTCCTTGGTCCAGACCCAAAACATCACCTATCCATGTTAGAAACATAGAAAATAGGTGCAGCAGGAGGCCATTCGGCCCTTCAAACCAGCACCGCCATTCATTGTGATCATGGCTGATCGTCCCCAATCAATAACCCGTGCCTGCCTTTTCCCCATATCCCTTGACACCACTAGCTTCTAGAGCTCTATCTAATTCTCTCTCAAATCCATCCAGTGACTTGGCCTCCACTGCCCTCTGTGGCAGGGAATTCCATAAATTCGCAACTCTGGGTGAAAAGGTATTTTCTCACCTCAGTCTTAAATGACCTCCCCTTTATTCTAAGACTGTGTGGCCCCTGGTTCTGGACTCGCCCAACACTGGGAACATTTTTCCTGCATCTAGCTTAGTCCAGTCCTTTTATAATTTTATATGTTTCTATAAGAACCCCCCCCTCATCCTTCTAAACTCCAGTGAATACAAGCCTAGTCTTTTCAATCTTTCCTCATATGACAGTCCCGCCATCCCAGGGATCAATCTCGTGAACCTACGCTGCACTGCCTCAATCACAAGGAAGGTCCTTCCTCAAATTAGGAGACCAAAACTGGACACAATACTCCAGATGTGGTCTCACCAGAGCCCTGTACTACTGCAGAAGAAACATTCTCCAGAAATGCTACCTGACCCGCTGAGTTACTTAATGTATTTTTAAATCAGTATGGTGTGTTGCTTGGTGGGGTGCCCTGTTGCTGCTGCTTTTTTCCATCTTGGTGGATGCTTCAGATTAGTCCAGGCGAATAACTGTACCACATTTTGTCGATTAAACACACTCCAGCCGGGTGCATCGTTCCATGGTGGAACTGATGTGCTTCAATAATGTGAGAACTAGATTCTGTACACTGTATCTTCCCCTGTTGTGCTTGAGTTTGACTTGACTGTATTTATGCATTGGTCTGTATGGAAGCATGCAAAACCATATATTCCACTGTACCTTTGTACACCTGACAATAATAAGCTTAAACCTGGTTGCTCTCCCAATTAAACAGGCTCTTTTGTCTTCAAAGACATTTGGGTTTTTTTCTTTTTCTTTTTTTCTTTCTTTTAAAAAAAACATATTTTATTAGTGTACTGGGTTTCAGCAACTAAGTTACAGAAAAAGGTTGAACAAGTTAGGGCTTTATTCTTTGGAGCGCAGAAGGTTAAGGGGGGACTTGATAGAGGTTTTTAAAATGATGAGAGGGATAGACAGAGTTGACGTGGAAAAGCTTTTCCCACTGAGAGTAGGGAAGATTCAAACAAGGGGACATGACATGAGAATTAAGGGACTGAAGTTTAGGGGTAACATGAGGGGGAACTTCTTTACTCAGAGAGTGGTAGCTGTGTGGAATGAGCTGCCAGTGAAGGTGGTGGAGGCAGGTTCGTTTTTATCATTTAAAAATAAATTGGATAGTTATATGGATGGGAAGGGAATGGAAGTTATGGTCTGAGCGCAGGTATATGGGACTAGGGGAGATTATGTGTTCGGCACGGACTAGAAGGGTCGAGATGGCCTGTTTCCGTGCTGTAATTGTTATATGGTTATATGGTACAATAGTGTACAATAGTATAGACCGTGGCGTATGTCAACATACAATTAATGTACATCTTCTATTTTCAATTTAACAAAGAAAAGTAGAACAAGAGAGAAAGAGCGAGACTGAAAGAAATAGTGATTTGTAAACCCCTAGACTAGCAGATAATGCAGTCCAGGAGTGAACGAGTAAAAGCCTACAGAATAGTAAGAAGACAAAAACCAAAAATAATTAAAAAAAAGAAAAAAAGAGCCCCTTGTGTTGATATACCTGCTTCATTTCTCACCACACCCATCACCCTGTTCGTGAATCAGTTTAATTCCAGAGTTGTGTTGCACCAGACTATACTTGTAATGAATCAATAAAAAGGAGACCATATCTTTAAAAATTGCTCCGATTTTCCTGCTAAGACGAGTCTCATATCTTAAAGAGACTTATGTTTTCTTAAGTGTTTCTGACTTCTGCTCCACAATCCCATTAGACAGTAACTGGTAAGAGCTTCCCAACCAAGCCTCCTTTCGTGGGATGCCAGCTCTCCAGGTTTGCCAGGAATCTCCAGCAAGTGAGAATTAATCCCCGTGATGTGGCTTTCAGTAACCCTGGGGAAAAATTAGTGTGATTTTGTACAATTATTTATTTTCTTGGGAGTACATGAAACTCACTTTGTTTGGCAATGAGATCTGTTTGGCTCCAGTTAAATATCATCCACCCAGGAATGAAGGATATGGATTGTTTCTGTTTAGGATGAAGGAGGAATGATGCATCTTTAGATGCACATGTTGAGAAAACAGGTTGGTTAATGGAATGGGTTATGTAATTATGTTTTTTGTTGCTAACTGAGCCTATGTGCCTGTGATGCTGCTGCAAACAAGATATTCATTGTACATATTAATACGTACAATAGCTTGTATGCTTAAGCATGTGATAATAAACTCAATTTGCCTTAATATCTCCAAAGGTAGGGGGCCAGACAGTGTAGTGTTTTGTAGCACAATGAACTGCAGATGCTGGAATCTTGAGGAAAATACAAATTGCTGGAGTAGCTCAGTGGATCAGACAGTATCTGTGGAGGGAATAGAAAGGCAACGTTTCAAGTCGGGACCTTTCTTCAGAAGGTCTAAAGAAGGGTCCCAATCCAAAACGTTACCTATCCATTCCCAACACAGGAACTGCCTGACCTGCTGAGTTACTCCAGCACTTTGTGTTTTGCTCCAGTATTATGTAGCAGTCCAGGAGATTTAAGAAGATCTTATGGGAAATACTATTAACTGCACGATAACAGGACAGTTCCCGATGTTCCCGATAACAGGAATGTTCCCGATATTGGGGGAGTCCAGAACCAGGGGCCACACACAGTTTAAGAATAAGGGGTAAGCCATTTAGAACGGAGATGAGGAAACACTTTTTCTCACAGAGAGTGGCGAGTCTATGGAATTCTCTGCCTCAGAGGGCGGTGGAGGCAGGTTCTCTGGATGCTTTTAAGAGAGAGCTAGATAGGGCTCTTAAAAATAGCGGAGTCAGGGGATATGGGGAGAAGGCAGGAACGGGGTACTGATTGGGGATGATCAGCCATGATCACATTGAATGGCGGTGCTGGCTCGAAGGGCCGAATGGCCTAACTCCTGCACCTATTGTCTATTGTCTATTGACAGGAGACGACAGCAAATCAGTAAAAGGTAACTGCAGTTGCTCTCAGGAACATTTTATACAGACTGATTGATATGTGGAAGAGGTCAGGGACAGATGTAAGATTGACAGGGACCTAATCACTGGAATCAATTAAGAAGCAATGGATGTTTCCCCAGGGAAATCTCGTGTCATTGTGGTTGAATGAACCAAGTCTTATTTAATGACTTTCTTTATCCATAATTGTTGTTGCCTGTGTTCTATGACACTACTTGTTCTTCTGCTGCGATCTGTCTTTCTTATAGTTGTTCACTTACTGTGTCGGATGATAAACTTTTGTGTATATTTCTTCCTGCCATTAATTAGCAGTTTTCGGACAAACTGCCCCAGGCAATCTTCACCCAGGCAGAAAGTCTTCTCCCAGACCCGAGCAATCTTAAGGGCCTGTCCCACTGCACGAGCTAATTCAAGAGCTCTCCCGAGTTTAGAAAAAAAATCAAACTCGTGGTAAGCACGTAGAATGTACGTAGCGGGTACGTCGGAGCTCGGGGACGATCCTTAACGGCTCGTAACGTTAACGGCAGGTACTCGGGAAATGCGGTAAGCTCGTGAAGACTGGTGAAGATTTTTTCAACATGTTGAAAAATGTCCACGAGAGCCCCGAGTACCTACGAGCGGCCATTACCGTAATTCTCCGAGTTCGAATCAAGGGCAAACTCGGGAGAACTCTTGAATCAGCTCGTACAGTGGGACAGGCCCCTTAACCCTGACTTATCCACAGTGACCATCTTACAACCTGAATCCTTAACCTCCAATTTCTCCACACAAATGGAAATGTTTTCTTAGCGCTCATGTTGACAAACCCCATCATTTTGAAGTCCTCTATTAATTTGCCCCTTTTTCAAAGGAAAAAGACTCATCCTATCCTGATGTATGTATAATCCACACTATTCCTGGTGTTTACCCTACCTTCTAGGCCCCTTTCACAAAATGACAACCTGATCCTGACACAGTCATCTCACTGTGGTCGAAACAAAGTTCAGTACTGCTTGTATAACTTCTTAATTCACTGCCTGGAGAAATAAATATTAGTTGGTTCCTCCCGCATCCTTATGCCCCTGTCCCACTTAGGAAACCTGAACGGAAACCTCTGGAGACTTTGCGCCCCACCCAAGGTTTCTGTGTGGTTCCCAGAGGTTTTTGTCAATCTCCCTACCTGCTTCCACTACCTGCAACCACCTGCAACCTCCGGGAACCACACGGAACCCTTGGGTGGGGCGCAAAGTCTCCAGAGGTTTCCGTTCAGGTTTCCTAAGTGGGACAGGGGCATTGCTCACCTATCGTACAACTTTAGTGATCTATGCAGCAGCTAAGCTGATAACCTAGTGAAAATGCCCAGGCTTTGGCAGGGTGGGAAATGTTTCAGGGTGCCCATTGAAATTACAATCCTGATGGTAAAAACTAGCCATCACTAAAATCCCTCACCCTGTGCACTCAGCTGCATTGTTTAGAGGATGCATGAAGATAAACAGCCATACCAGCACAGGATCTAGCGAGGTCTCACGACATATCTCTAATATTCTGCAGGGAGGAGTGGGAGTGGCTGCAAAAGGTGTCGTCTCTGAATGATTCCATCGTCACTGAAGGGAACGCAGGGAGCCCGCAGTGCCATTTCCTAGCGGAAGTCCGCACAGCTGTGAAGAACCTCCTCGTGCAGGTGGATGTATCCCTCAGCCAGGTAACCTCATGTTATATATATTCCTCAAAATATCTCACAACACAGAAGGTGGACACTCAGTCCATTGAGTCCATGCCAGGTCTGAGAGTAATCCCATCCAATCCACTTTTCATTATTACCCATTAGAAACATAGAAACATAGAGAATAGGTGCAGGAGTAGGCCATTCGGCCCTTCGAGCCTGCACCGCCATTCAATATGATCATGGCTGATCATCCAAATTAAATTGTCCGTCTAAGTTCACCTGATAGTCTCTGGACCTGATTTTTTCTTGGATGACCTTGGGTGACCAAAAGAGGCACATTCACTGGAGGTCAGGTCTTCCATATCAGCATCCAAGGGGGGGGGGGAGTGACTGATAATCACCGAGGTACAGAGTTAAGTAATGTAACAGCCGCAGGGAAGAAGCTGTTCCTGGACCTGCTGGTCCGACAACGGAGAGACCTGTAGCTCCTCCCGGATGGTAGGAGGGTAAACAGTCCATGGTTGGAGTGAGAGCAGTCCTTGACGATGCTGAGCGCCCTTCGCAAACATCGCTTGCTTTGGACAGACTCAATGGAGGGGAGCGAGGAACCGGTGATGCGTTGGGCAGTTTTCACCACCCTCTGCAGTGCTTTCTGGTCGGAGACAGAGCAGTTGCCGTACCATACTGTGATACAGTTGGTAAGGATGCTCTCGATGGTGCAGCGGTAGAAGTTCACCAGAATCTGAGGAGACAGATGGTCCTTCTTCAGTCTCCTCAGGAAGAAGAGACGCTGGTGAGCCTTCTTGACCATTAGACATACCTGATGGGGGTATAGCAGTGGTCAATAATGCTAGCACCAAGTGTAAGGCACAAGACAAGCTTATGGTATACAATACAATACAATACAATACAATACAATACCGCATATTGTCATTTGAACCTCAAATGAAGTTCAAACAAAATTTGGTTTCTGCAGTCATACAACAAGAAAAGAACCAAGACACACACCCAACACAATTTACACAAACATCCATCACAGTGAGTCTCCTCTTCACTGTGATGGAAGGCAAAGTCTTGTCTCTCCCCTGCTCCCTCCATTCTTCTCCCGATGTCAAAGTCATATCGGGACAAGTTGAATATCCGGACAATCGTGCTAGTGTTGACTCACGGTGCAGATAACCAGCATCAATCTATTTCCAAAGCTGAGCCAATATTACATTGAGTTTCTGGATTATTATGTTACTTATTTCATATATCAGCTATGTCTCATTATTCAACTCTTGAAGCTGGGTTCACAGTGAAATCGCAAAGAGAACTCTAGCTTTAATTTTTGGATGAAGAAGGACAACTTCAGTCCAAACTATTTAAAGAGAGAGCAAGAATCAAATGTATTTTCTTTTCTCCAGGCTGTGGATTTTCGCTTGTACACGCAGGAAGTTCTGGAGTTTGGAGATAAGGTCTCCTTCCTCTTGTTGCTTCCTCCCATAGATGATGTGTGCTCAGCCCCAGGTCAGGATGGACACCCCTCGGGGTTTCTCACCCTGCCTCTTCAGATCTTCGAACTTGGTGAGTATGACTGTTTGATTACAAACAAGAAGAGGTTGGGCAGCTCCTCAAGTCATCCATTGTCATGATCAATCTGTGATCAATAATTGATCACCCTGTACGTGGAACTCAACTCTCCTCACCTTTTAGTCGTTACATTTCACACTGCCTGCTGGGCAGAAAGTTTTTATATAAACTGATCATGTGTTTTGGCTCGGTATCTTGTGACCATGGGTACATCAATCTTGTGTTTTAATTTCATCCCCAAGTCTTGGCATCATGTTCAGCACAGACATTGTGGGCCGAAGGGCCAGCTCCTGCTCCTACATTTTTAATGTTCCACGTACGCTCCTTCCTCCCTGCCATTGTGTACAACCATCCAACTGGGACAGAATAAGTCCTGGCTGCCTAAATGCACACCCCCTTCGCAATCCCACCCCCTACCCACTCCCACCAGATCCCTATCCTTCGGAAGGATTCCCGCTCCAAACATCTCTCAGCCCTCGGGCTCCTCCTCCTCCTTTTTCCTTTCTTCTCCCCGCCATCCCCCATCAGTCTGAAGAAGGGTTTCGGCCCGAAACGTCGCCTATTTCCTTCGCTCCATAGATGCTGCTGCACCCGCTGAGTTTCTCCAGCACTTTTGTGTACCTTCGATTTTCCAGCATCTGCAGTTCCTTCTTAAACACATGGTATTGCCGTCTACTCCTGACTGCTCCACTCATGAAGAGAAGTAAAGCCTGTCAAACAAACGGGGGATAGAGAAAAAATGCTGGAGAAACTCAGCAGGTGCAGCAGCATCTATGGAGCGAAGGAAATAGACAACGTTTTGGGCCGAAACCCTTCTTCAGACAAACAGGGGAACTGTCAGGACAAATAAGTCTGTAGCCTCCCTTTGAGCTGGTATTTTGTTGGCTCACATGCTTGATCAGTGGTGTTTTATCATTAATGTTTTATTATTATTAATGTTTAGTGTTTTATGAGCCATTCGTCACCGTCACTGTATGTCATGTTGTTACTTGTGGACGGAGCATCAAGGCAAATTCCTTGTATGTGAATACTTGGCCAATAAAAACTTACTTACTTGTTTAAGAAGGAACTGCAGATGCTGGAAAATCGAAGGTAGACAAAAATGTTGGAGAAACTCAGCGGGTGCAGCAGCATCTATGGAGCGAAGGAAATAGGCAACGTTTCGGGCCGAAACCCTTGGTTTCGGGCCGAAACGTTGCCTATTTCCTTCGCTCCATAGATGCTGCTGCACCCGCTGAGTTTCTCCGAAACTTACTTACTTACTTACTTAAACTACAAACAAGGATCTTCAGACAACCAAGGATCTCCTGTTCCCCACTCCCCTGCTCATATTATCCAACCCAGTGACTATCCAGGCTAATGGGTATCTATCTTGTCTCGGCTCGTTATAAGAACCTTAATGTCGTCAGAGTACACAAAATAATTTACTGTTTGCACAT
The DNA here is from genome assembly GCF_028641065.1 of Leucoraja erinaceus. NCBI lineage: Eukaryota > Metazoa > Chordata > Chondrichthyes > Rajiformes > Rajidae > Leucoraja > Leucoraja erinaceus. The sequence goes on along the minus strand of NC_073413.1, from coordinate 7,362,703 downwards.
ATTTATGCAGAATATGTTATTCTAAGCATTTACAATTGGTCATTGCAGTTCACTTCTGCACCTATGAACAAGATCTCTTTGCACAATACTGCCAGACCTCGATTTTATTGGAACTTGATTCTCTGCTGTCTCAACAAGCTTTGAGGGAAGCCATTGATAACATGGAACTGATTGAAGCAAAGGAGAAACATGGCCAGGTGACAGACCTTATTCAGGTAAAGATGCATTCAATATCAATAGACAACAGGTGCAGGAGTAGGCCATTTGGCCCTTCGAGCCAGCACCGCCATTCAATGTGATCATGTCTGATCATCCCCAATCAGTACCCCGTTCCTGCCTTCTCCCCATATCCCCTGACCCCGCTATTTTTAAGAGCCCTATCCAGCCCTCGAAAGCATCCAGAGAACTTGCCTCCACCTGAGGCAGGGAATTCCACAGACTCACCACTCTCTGTGAGAAAAAGTGTTTCCTCATCTCCGGTGTAAATGGCTTAAGGGCCTGTCCCACCAGCATGCGCCTGCATGCGGCAAGCGCGACCTAACGTGGTCGCTTGAGCCGTACGGCCTCGCGGGGCCGGTTCCACTTCGATCGCCGGAGCCGTATGGAGTTGTGCGGAGCTGGTCCCGACATCTCCGTAAAACTGACCCTGTTCAAAAATTCCGCGCGGCAACGGCCCGCCGGCCCGCAGCCGCATCAACGCCGTGTCACTCACTCGACCTCCACGCGGCTCCTGCTTCTGGTTTGGTCGCGCTTGCCGCATGCCGTACAGCGCAAACAACCACGTTAGGTCGCGCTTGCCGCATGCAGGTCGCATGCTCATGGTACAGGCCCTTTACTCCTTATTCTTAAACTCCTATTCTTATCCTGGCCCATCCTTTGATAAATTGTTGATAGTAAAGTAGGAAACTGACTTAAAATTGTTGAAGCTCTCCTTTTGCCTCCCCCCCCCCCCCCCCCCCCCCCCCCCCCCCCCCCGTCTATTCACCTTTCCTCTTAATCCTTCATGGTCTCGGACTCATTTGATGTCTGGAATGTGTAGACGGAGGAGGAGGAGGTGGAATCGAATATAATTACTACATTGAAGAGTAGTCCACGTAAATAAGCATGGCATAGAAGGAAAGATAAATTATATGGGCAAATGGGTTAGTCATATAGACATTTAGCAAGGAAGCAGGCCCTTCGGCCAATTTACCCATGCTAACTAATAAAAATTAATAGGCAGCTAGTCAGCATAGACATGGTCGGCGAAAATGGCAACTTCTGTGATGTATGACTCCATGACTTTCCTTCACTCTCTCCGTTATCGTCTTACCCTTACCCTTCCATCCTCCCAAACTTCTTCTCCTTCCCTGATAAGATATAGAAGCAGGCGTGGGCCTTTCAGTCCTTCGATCTTTTCTCCCATAGAGGGTCATCATGTCACTGCCACTCTCTGCACTAACCCCATCTTCTTTGATTCCCTTAATAACTAAACGTCTGCTGATCTCTCTTTCAACTATGCTAATTGACGACACCTCCACCGCTTTTCTAGTTGGAGAATTTCAAAGAGTCCCCACCCTCTGGATAAAGACATTTCTTCTCATCTCTGTCCAAAATGGCCGACCCTTTCCTTTGGGACTGCGAGCTTTTGTTCCAGACACACCAGCCAGTAGAAACATCAACCCTGCATCCACCATGTAAGAATTTACAATGAGATCACCACTTCTCCGGTTAAATTGCAGAGAGTACAGGCTCAGTTTGCTTCATCTCTCCTCAAAAAGGACAACAAATGCATTCCGTTGTCTCTGTACTGTACACTGACAATGACAATTAAAATTGAATCTGAATCTGAATCTGAAAGGACAACCCACTTCCCCAAATTCGAGGAAAAAGTCTGCGGCTCAGTTAGTTTTATCTCTCGTCATAGGACAACCATCCACCCACCTTTCCCCCAATTCTAGGACTCACTGTATTCCCTCTTGCAAGTATATCCTTCCTTGGATAGTGAGAGCAAGTTCAAGTTCAGGTTCAAGTGAGTTTATTGTCATGTGTCCCTGATAGGACAATGAAATTCTTGCTTTGCTTCAGCACAACAGAACATAATAATAATAATAATAATAATAATAATAATAATAACTTTATTTGTTAAGCACCTTAAAAACAACCAAAGCTAACCAAAGTGCTGTACAGAAAAAAGAAAACAAGCAAGACATCATAAAACAGGCAGAACAACAGAACATACAACTAACACGAGGCGCATAAATTACATACGATAAACCAAACAATAATTTAAAAAAAACACAAAACACGAGTACGAACAACGCAGCAAAACCAAGCAAATAAAGTTAATAAACAATTCAACACCTCACTGGTCTACAAAGGCCACGGAGAATAGATATGTCTTCAGGAGTGACTTAAAAACAGCTAGAGACATAGTAGGCATTGACTACAAAACAGATCAGTGTGTCCATATACCACAATATAAATATAAACAATATATAAACACATAAAGAAATAAACTGATAAAGTGCAAATAGCAGATAATGGGCCACCAATAATCAGAGTTTTGTGCGAGCCAGGTTTAATAGCCTGATGGCTGTGGGGAAGTAGCTATTCCTGAACCTGGTTGTTGCAGTCTTCAGGCTCCTGTACCTTCTACCTGAAGGTAGCAGGGAGATGAGTGTGTGGCCAGGATGGTGTGGGTCCTTGATGATACTGCCAGCCTTTTTGAGGAGTGACTGCAATAGATCCCCTCGATGGAAGGAAGGTCAGGGCCGATGATGGACTGGGCAGTGTTTACTACTTTTTGTAGTCTTTTCCTCTCCAGGGCGCTCAAGTTACCGAACCAAGCCACCGGTCAGCATGCTCTCTACTATGCACCTGTAGAAGTTAGAGAGAGTCCTCCTTGACAAAGCGACTCTCCGTAATCTTCTCTTGTATTTCCTCTTGCAATAAAGGCCATCTTAATATGTAATTCCTGATTGCTCCCACAAATCCTTTTCCTCATTTCTTCTGTCTCTCTGGCCCTCTTCCACCTTGTCCACTCCTGATGCCTTTCTCTCCCTATTCCACAGTATTTATAATAACAAACTGGAATTGTTTCAAATCTAGCAATTGGACGATAGTTGGAAGGAAGTCCGTTGGATCACAGACGTTCTGCAATATGCCCGATATCGCCAGCCTCCCACCGGGACCCCATTATCCTGGATCCTGGAGATCCCAAGCACAGTGGACAGTTGGAGAGCAAATACAGTCACAAACCTCCAGACCTCCGCTGATTCCTCTCCGGATTGTAAAGGCATGAAGAAGACTCTGGGTACGTGTTTTACAAAGATGCATTCGGGACTTAGTGCATGCTTAACTATCCTTCCTTCACATGGGCTTGTGCTGCATCTTTCCTCTCGGTCTTGGTCAACCCTATCCATAACTGTTCACGAACAATTCCAAAGCAATTCCAGAGGGCGGTGGAGGCAGGTTCTCTGGATGCTTTCAAGAGAGAGCTAGATAGGGCTCTTTAAAAATGGCGGAGTCAGGGGATGTGGGGAGAAGGCAGGAGTGGGGTCCTGATTGGGGATGATCAGCCATGATCACATTGAATGGCGGTGCTGGTTGGAAGGGCCGAATGGACTACTCCTGCACCTATTGTCCATTGTCTATTGTCATTGCCTCACCCGCTGAGTTACTCCAGCATTTTGTGTCTAGCTTCATGTCTGTATTAGTCTTTTCATAGAGAAATCCATCTCACTCCTGGATGCTATATACCATCTCCAGACCATCATTTCTTCTCAGATCTTTATCCAGTTCTCTTCTCTGAAGGTCATGACAATGTGGATTTTCCCCAGGTGTTCTAGTTACCTCATACATTCCAAAGACCCGCGGGTTGGTAGGTTATATAGACACTGTAATTTGCCCCTAGTGTGCAGGTGAATGGTAGAAACATAGAAAATAGGTGCAGGAGGAGGCCATTCGGCCCTTCGAGCCAGCACCGCCATTCATTGATCATGGCTGATCATCCCCAATCAATAGCCCGTGCCTGCCTTCTCCCCATACCCTTTGACTCCACTAGCCCCTAGAGCTCTATCTAACTCTCTCTTAAATCCATCCAGTGACGTGGCCTCCACTGCCCTCCGTGGCAGGGAATTCCATAAATTCACGACTCTCTGGGCGAAAAAGTTTTTTCTCACCTCAGTCTTAAATGACCTCCCCTTTATTCTAAAACTGTGGCCCCTGGTTCTGGACTCGCCCAACATTCATTGGGAACATTTTTCCTGCGTCTAGCTTGTCCAGTCCTTTTATAGAATTCGGGAAGAGATGATGAGAACGTGGGGAGAATTAAAAATGGGATGCATGTCGGGTTTAAGTGGGCTGTTGGTGGTAAGATGGACTCGTGGGGGCTGACGGGTCTGTTTTTCGTGCTGCATGACCACATGACTAAAGTGGTTGTGAGCAGGGTGGTTTGGGGTTGGGTTTAATTTTACACTTAATTCTTTTTTTTCTTTTTTTTCCTTATTTTTTCCTTTTTTTGTGTTTTTTTCCTTTTTTTAAAAAATATATATATTTATTAGAAGTACAGAACATTACAATAATGCAAGCCAAATATAACTTATTACATTTATTCTACCACTTCATTTTTTAAGCTTTAAAAAGAAAAAAAAGTGAAGAAAGTAAAGAAAGTGAGAAAGAGTCTTGATATTGTGAATAAGTGATCGGAAAGAAAGACCCATTGAGCAGAGAGTTAGGGAAAAAAGTTAAGAAATAGGCCGTAGAAAAGAAAAAAGAGAAAAAGAAACAAAAGCTCTATTTCTCTGGTCTGCATTTATCGACTTAGTACAAGTATAAGGTGCAACTACTTTAAAAAGAAATGGTGTCAGGATCTGGTAAGGGGGGATGAAAAATACGAAGTTGGTATATCCCTTTCTGCTCGGTCTTCATAATAGAGCTTATATTACTCTTAATTGTGAGTGTTATAAATATCAGGTAACCACAAATAAATCAAATAGGATTTTAAGACAAAGGTATTTACCAAGAGTGATTAGAATGTAACGCAATACCTCTGAATGACCTTGAGAATTATGTTGTGTCTTGGGTCTATTTGTTTGTAATGTATGGCTGCAGAAACGGCATTTCGTTTGGACCTCAAGGGGTCCAAATCTATTAATATATAAAACTCAAATCCATCCGTCCGCCTGCAGTACGGATCCCTTCCTGCCTTTTGATTCGTTGACGGCTGCTCCTTCCTATCAGCTTCCAACACACTTCGAAACAAAGTTGCAAGACAGGAACACTGAACTTTTCACTGCTGCAGCAGGCAGGGGAGGTGCAATTGAGGGAGGCAGGGGAGTGCTGGAAACTTACATTTGGCAACGGCTTCAGTTCCATTGGAGGAGACGGGTGCATGGTGGAATATTGGGTTGGGGGAATCACACCATTGGGGGAGCAGACCCAACGGGTCTGCACTTGGTCTAGTGACAATTAAATTGAATCTTGAATCTTGAATCTTGAATCTTGAGAAACGTGTGGGGGAAACTGGATTAACGGGAGAGGCCGAAAGGAGTGGAATGGAAGCAGAGAATATAAAATGAAAGGGACAGCATTGGGCAGTTAGGCATGTTTCTGACATGTGGATTTTGTGAAATTCTACAGAACTATCACCGTTTCTATCTTCACTTTCTGTAGGTTGCAAAGAAATCCTGGATGAAGATGACGTGTTCTTGCCTATGGAAAGAGACTGTGATTCCAAGCAGGTCCACACTCCCAAACAGCTGGATCCAGTGTGGTCCGTAGCCAGAGAGGACCATCACTGGGGCACAGAGAATGCGAGAGACACAGACTGTACAAAGCCCCAGACGCACTGCGCTCTCCGCGGTGAACAGCACAGACACGGGAAGGCTGACAAAGAGTACTTTCGGACACGGAGTCTGGACCTCAAAGACCGGGCCGTCAAGGAAGACATCTCTTGCAAGTTCTGGTCACAGCCAACATCAGTGGATGAAAACACGGAGCGGTCTGATCTCGAAGAACCCGACCCTTTCACGATTGAAGCTGTCCAACGCATGCATCTACCTGAATATAGTTTGGTGGAGTGGATCAGAGAGTCCCAGGACACCTAAGCATTCTGTTACCTTAAAACTGAACCAACTGCTCAGATGTAAAATATCCCACCTCTGATTAGAGTCACACAGTATCTCTGAGATATTTTCAAGTGGCCACTGAGTTAGGAACTCGCTTTGTTCTATGAGGAAGGACATACAGGACATCCCAAAGCAGTTTACAGCTAATGAGACACTTTTGAGCTATAGTCGCTGTTGTAATGGAGGCAATGCCGTGACAGTTTACGCACAACAAGATCACATGAGATGATAACAACCAGAGAACATGATTGTCGATTGAATGATAAAGGGGAAACTCCCCTTCTCTTCTTCAAAAGTTTCTTCTTCAAATGCAATCTTTTATGTCTAGCGTTGTGAGCAGCCAGAGCCCCAGTTAACATTTGATCTCAAAGGCAGCAGCTGTGATTCTCCAGCATTCCCTCAGTGCTGCCTGCCCCCATACAATTACTGACATTCATAAGAAAAGAATGGGGGCATTCAGCCCATCATGAATGTACGTGTTGGTTGAAGCAGGGTTTAACCAGGTGAATCCTCCTCTCTACCTCTTCAACCAAACCATTGTTGGGCACAACAGTGTCTGGGTAGATCCTTAATGTGATGAGAGTTGTTGCCATTTTTATCTTGCTGGCAGTGAGCTCCAGACTCTCATCACATGCTGAATGAATAATAATCTCAACTGCCCTTCAAACCATTACCATTTCTTTAAAATGTTGATATTGACCTTTCACAGAACCGTAATCATAGCAAATTATAGCACCAAGAATCATTTGATTCATGTGTTCAAATTATTCCTGCAGCTCTGTCCTGGGTCCATGACCTTTGATTATTGTATTTCAAGTACGTATACAAGGATTTTTCAAAAATATGCTGAAGGTTTTGTCACTCTGTCAGTCATTGGGTTCGGGAACCTGCCACGCATAAGGTTCAAAGTCAAATCTCAATTCCCAATTACTACCCTTTACATTTCTTCGTTTTTGACTTCTTCTTCTTCCGTGTGGCGTGCACAGCCTAAAGTTGTTGGGACAACTTGTTCTATTTGATCTTTCGTTTGTGCACGTCGAGTTGATTGCATTAGTCGAAACAGGGCGGACCACGTGAAGGTTGCAATCTTCCACCCCAGTTTTTGACTTAAAAATAATAAAATGGCTCTCCAAAGACCAGCAAATTTAAAGTATACACATTCATATACACATGGTCCAACCGTTTTCATCTGGGGCTTGGTACTTGATCCGATCTTCCAGCTAAAATGCTTCCCACTGCCCTGACATTGACTCACCTTTAAGTGGCAATTTGCAGTCAGCGTTCGGTGATGCCCATCACAGCCAATAGGGCAGTTCTGTCCTGGTCTTTTTCTAACATTGTGCTTAGGAGCCCTAGTGAGACCACACCTGGAGTCTTGTGTGCAGTTTGGGTCCCCTAATTTGAGGAAGAACATCCTTCCTATTGAGGGAGTGCAGCGTAGGTTTACAAGGTTAATTCCCGGGATGGCGGGACTGTCATATGCTGAGAGAATGGAGCAGCTGGTCTTATACACTCTGGAGTTTAGAAGGATGAGAGGCAATCTCATTGAAACATATAAGGGCTTTGGACATGCTAGAGGCAGGAAACATGTTCCTCATGTTGGGGGAGTCCAGAACCAGGGCCACAGTTTAAGAATAAGGAGTAAGCAATTTAGAACGGAGACGAGGAAACACGTTTTCTCACAGAGAGATGTGATTCTGTGGAATTCTCTGCCTCAGAGGTCGGTGGAGGCAGGTTCTCTGGATGCTTTCAAGCGAGAGCTAGATAGGGCTTTTAAAAATAACGAAATCAGGGGATATGGGGAGAAGGCAGGAATGGGGTACTGATTGGGGATGATCAGCCATGATCACATTGAATGGCGGTGCTGGCTCGAAAGGCCAAATGGCCTACTCCTGCACCTATTGTCTATTGATAAGTTATGATCGCGATCAACTAAGTTGACCCATGCTGAGACCCTGTCCTTATGCCCAGTTTGATTCCGAAAAATTGTCTAAACCACCCTCTCTGTAGGTAAAAGGTTCCTATGGGCACATTTATCTGTTTTCATTGATATTGAAATGTTGACGGACCTTCTGGTTGCTCTTCTCCCTCCGACTGTTTTGTAACCAAAGGAACCATCGGCATATTCCTTTTTTTTTCTTCCCCCATAATGTTAATAACTTCTAAATATATATGAGGTGTTGCACTTTGGCATGTCAAACAGGGCAGGGCTTACACGGTAAATGGTAGTGCCTGTAGAAATAACCATATAACCATATAACAATTACAGCACGGAAACAGGCCATCTCGACCCTTCTAGTCCGTGCCGAACACGTAATCTCCCCTAGTCCCATATACCTGCGCTCAGACCATAACCCTCCATTCCCTTCCCATCCATATAACTATCCAATTTATTTTTAAATGATAAAAACGAACCTGCCTCCACCACCTTCACTGGAAGCTCATTCCACACAGCTACCACTCTCTGAGTAAAGAAGTTCCCCCTCATGTTACCCCTAAACTTCAGTCCCTTAATTCTCAAGTTTGAATCTTCCCTACTCTCGGTGGGAAAAGCTTTTCCACGTCAACTCTGTCTATCCCTCTCATCATTTTAAAAACCTCTATCAAGTCCCCCCTTAACCTTCTGCGCTCCAAAGAATAAAGCCCTATGTATGTTAATTTCATCAGTTATCCCTTTCGCAACAGTACCCGCCCAGTCTCAGGCTGTAGTTGAACAGAGAACGGCTCAAGAGACTTTCTTCCTCCCGGACAACTGAGCCAGCGGACATCATTGATTTTTTTGATTTTTTTTTAAGAAGGAACTGCAGATGCTGGAAAATCGAAGGTACACAAAAAAAGCTGGAGAAACTCAGCGGGTGCAGCAGCATCTATGGAGCGAAGGTTTCCTTCGCTCCATAGATGCTGCTGCACCCGCTGAGTTTCTCCAGCTTTTTTGTGTGACATCATTGATTTGTTTTTTATTTATTAGTACAGAGGATATAGCCAATGTTACGGAGGATGTAACCAATGTTAATAAGTATCACCCTTTACTGATTACTCTTGAGCTAAGAAGGCAGTGAAGAGTCAACAATATTGTGGAGAGTCTGGGCTTACATGTGTGCTAGACCAGGTAAGGTTGGCTGATTTCCTTTCTTGAAGAACATGAGTCAACTGGGCACTCTGTCACAATCTGCTGGTATCATGGTGACCATTACTGGGACTCGTTTTCATTCCACTAATTACATTAACGCCGCATTCATCTGCTGAGGTGGGATTCGAACTCGCGTCTCCAGATCGATGATCCAGAAATCTTGACTGTGGCCCTGTAATTTAACACTACCATTGAATACAGGTGTGTTGCACTGATGTGTGCCTGTGTACAGATAATCAGATTGTGTACAGGTACTTAGCCATGAATCTTTCTCTTGCCTTTCAATAAAATCACGTCAACTTCATTTCTCCTATTATCCCCATATCTTTTGGTTCCTGTGTTGTCCACAATTCTGTATTTCTCGAAAGGACTTAGGAAAATCAATTTGTGTTTTATAACAAGATGCAAAAGGACTGCAGATGGAAACCTGAAAAAAAGTAGGGTTAAGCAATGTCTTTGGAAAGAGAGTACACAATCTGGCTGAAGAACTGGTACAGGCGGTAGGGCTTCAGATAAAGGGACCTTCGAGACGTCTTCTGGGGCAGAAGTGACCTGTGCAAGAGGAGCAGTTTGCATCAGAACTGGAGGGGGACCAATACATATCCTTGTGGGGATAGACATAAAATGCTGGAGTAACTCAGAGGGCCAGGCATTATCTCTGGAGCCTGGAGATGTCTCCAATTGTGCCATATTCCCACCACATGAATACAGCCGGCAGCAGGATGTGAGAATCTTCCACAGCGATCCCACATCTCCTCCATGTCACCAAACCAGGGGGTGATTAACAAAAAAAGACACGGGAAAGTTGGATGATCTGCAGGAAGATTGTTGGCGATGTTGGGGAAGTCCAGGGACAAGGGCCTCTCAGCTTAAGGATAAAGGGGAAATGTTTAAAACCGAGATGAGAAGAACAGGCTTTTTTTCACACAGAGAGTGGTGAATCTCTGGAACTCTCTGCCACAGAGGGTAGTGCAAGAGGAGCAGTTTCATTGGCTATATTTAACAGGGATATTAGATGTGGCCCTTGTGGCTAAGGGGATCAGGGGGTATGGGGAGAAGGCAGGTACGGGATACTGAGTTGGATGATCAGCCATGATCATATTGAATGGCGGTGCAGGCTCGAAGGGCCGAATGGCCTACTCCTGCACCTAATTTCTATGTTTCTATGTTTCCATGTTTCTATGAAATACGCAAATGCTCAAGCAAACCTTTTGACACAACATCACTGTTTTTATCAGTGATACTCGACAATCCAAATCTGAAGTTTGTGTCATTTACCATAAACCAGACGAAATTCAGAACTTGTGCATTGAGTTTGGCGCTAATGAAGCCAACTTTTTTCAGCTCAAAAATTCAACATTTTGGCGGTTTTTAACAGGTAGGAAAGTACACGTTTCTAGCATTAATAACATATACCGGAAGTGTCGGATGTCTTCCAGTTGGATTTAGCGGCACCGTGCGTCGAGCCCTATGACATTTCGTTGTCTCTGTACTGTACACTGACAATGACAATTAAAATTGAATCTGAATCTGATGACCCAGTGACCTTTCGTGCAACCCCCCTATACTAAATACCTACCCCGGTCCTGGGTGCATTCAACCCCCGCGGTCGAGGAAACCCCCGCCGGTGCCGCTGCTCCTGTTCCAGGGACTCTCACTCACTCACTCACACTCACCGTGGCGGGGCATCCCCGGTTGTGAGTTCCCTCCCGCCTGTGATCCGAGCAGCGCCGGCCCCACGGTGACTGATCCTGGGCGGCGCGGCTGCCGCTGGCTCGTTGCTTCATCTCCAGCCGGTCGCGGCTGCCGGGGGCCGGGCTGTAGTTGTCCCCCAGGCCCGGGGGGTTGAGGCAGCGCAGCACACGGCCAGCCCGGCCAGCAGCAGCACGGCGCCGCAGAACTGCAGCAGCCCGCCGAAGCGCCACGGGTCCCCGGCCGGGCTGAACTGCAGACTCTGCCCGGGCCCCGCAGCCTGCATGTCCGGCTACAGCAACGACTCGAAGTCATTGCAATCCTCGCTGATGGTGGAAACGGGAAGATGGGAGAGCAGTCAACTGACAACAAAACAGGCAGAGATGCTGCCCGACCCGCTGAGTTATTCCTGCATTTGTGTTTAAGAAGGAACTGCAGATGCTGGAAAGTCGAAGGTAGACAAAAGTGCTGGAGAAACTCAGCGGGTGCAGCAGCATCTATGTGCATAGATGCATTTGAGTTATTCCTGCATTGTGTATCTATCTTTGTAATCACTGCTTTGGCCAGCGAGCAGTGGCTCGACAGCGTGGAAACAGGCCCTTCGGCCCAACTTGCCCACACCGCCCAACATGTCCCAGCTACACTAGTCCCACCTGGCTGCGCTTGGTCCATATCGCTCCAAGCTTGTCCAATCCATGTACATGTGTAACTGTTTATTAAACGGTGGGATAGTCCCAGCCTCAACTACCTCCCCTGGCAGCTTGTTCCATACACCCACCACCCTTTGTGTGAAAAATTCACTCCTCAGTTTCCTATTGGACGATCAGCCATGATCATATTGAATGGCGGTGCAGGCTCGAAGGGCCGAATGGCCTACTCCTGCACCTAATTTCTATGTTTCTATGTTTCTATTAAATCTTTTCCCCTTCACCTTGAACTTATGTCCTCTGGTCCTCGATTCCCCTATTTCGGGCAAGAGATTCAGTGCATCTACCCGATCTACTCCTCTCGTGATTTTATACACCTCAATAAGATTACCCCTAATTCTCCAGCGCTCCAAGCAATACGGACTCAGCCCCCTAAACCTCTCCCTATAGCTCAGCCCCTCTAGTCCTGGCAACATCCTCGTAAACCTTCTCTTTCAAGCTTGATAATATCTTCCCTTTAACATGGTGCCCAGAACTGAATATAATACTCTAAATGCGGTCTCACCAACGTCTATCTCAAGGCGATAGACACAAACTGCTGGAGAAACTCAGCAGGCCAGGCAGCATCTCTGGAGAAATATAGAGGACTATCCCAACGTTTAAGAAACAGTTAGACATGTACATGGATAGGACAGATTAGGAGGGGTATGGACCAAACGCGGGCAGGTGGGACTGGTGTAGCGAGGACATCTCTGGAGAACATGGATAGAGGACATTTCGGGTGTGGACAGAGTTGTGAGTCAGGTCCTGGACAGCAGAATCCTGGGCATGCTCACAAGCCTGACCTCTTGGAGCAAGAAATTGGATGGATCTGTGTTCTGGGTCTGTGTTGAAAACGGAATGACTTTTCTGGATTCCTCCAGCACTTTGTTTTAGCTCAACATTCCAGCACCTGCCATTTCTTGCGTTTGAATTCACTCGGGGGGTCAGGCAGCATTTGTGGAGAATTCTCCTGGGATGCTGCCTGACCCGCTGAGTAACTGCAACATTTTGTCATCGGGTCATTCAGCATGGAAACAGGCCTTCGTCCAAACTACCCTAACAAGCCCCATAGCCAGTCCCACCTGCCTGCGTTTGGCCCATATCCCTCTAAACCTGTCATATCCATGTACTTGTCTCAACTACCTCGGTATATCTGACAGTAAACTAAACTTAAACTTATTATTATGATCCATTATGTTTAAAAAGTCACCCTAAGTTTCCGATTAAATCTTCCCCCCCCCCACCCCCCCCCCCCCCCCCCCCCCCAAACACCTTAAACATATTCCTGAAGAAGGGTTTCAGCCCGAAACGTTGCCTATTTCCTTCGCTCCATAAATGCTGCTGCACCCGCTGAGTTTCTCCAGCATTTTTGTCTACCTTAAACATATGTCTTCTGGTTCCCGGTTCACTTATTCTGGGGATTTTTGTGTCTATCTTTGGTATAAACCAGTATTTGCAGTTCTTTAACGTTTTGACCTAATTATTACCCTATAGGGTGAAACAAAGGTCAAATGGGCAACCGTGACCGAAAATTTTCTGTCTCTTTGGTACCTTACTTTTGCTTTCAGCAGCAAACGTCCAGATATGAACTTAAAATCACCACGGCAATTACATCACTTCCGCTGCGTCTATATCTCTCGTTTACCCCTCTTTCTATCATTTGTTTTTGCCTGAAAATTTTCTGTTCTTCAAGAAGGGTCACACATTTCAGCTCAAAAATCGTTTTCTCCACGGGTGGGAGAGTGCGTGCCACTTACCCAAACTGAGTTCCTCCCCAAATTTTCGGTCACGTCTCTACATTTGACCTTTGGTGAAATACACTATACAATTTATTTGTCACTTGAACCTCATAGAGGCTCAAATGAAATGTTGTTTCTGCAGTCATACATACAAGAAAAAAAGACCCAAGACACAACACAATTTACACAGACATCCATCACAGCGCATCTCCTCCTCGCTGTGATGGAAGGCAAAAAAACTTATCTTATCTCTATCTTCCGCTTATACCAGCATCTGCAGTCCCTTCCCACACACCAGATGAACCACCCCGCTTCTCAGAGCCCGTCAGTCAGCCGCGGGCTCAGTCAAAGATCTTAGAGCTATAAGATCTTTGGTCTCAGTGTTGACACTGGAGATTGGAGCAGACATTTTGTGCGGAGTCTCCACCCTTCGTGACATCAGGAGCGGGCTGGGGAGGAGGGATATCCCGCGGTCACACTGGAGAAGTGAATCAGTACAAAATGTCTTCTGCAGTTTGCAAGGTCGCCTCTCTCCGCCCGCAACGCCTCACCTCCCGGGGCTGGGGGCTCAGCCCCATCACAGTCACACCGACAAACAAACAAGGTGTGCGGGCGGCTGCCCCAGAAAAAAATACTACACACGGGTAGCAGTCTGCACAAGGTGGCGCTGCCGACTGCCGACTGCGAATGCAAAGGCCATCAGTAAACTTCTTCTGCTAAATCTGGCTCTGGAGAAATCCTAGGTGGACGGACACAAAATGCTGGAGTAACTCAGCGGGCGAGGCAGCATCTCTGGAGAGAAGTTTCGGGTCGAGACCCTTCTTCAAACTGAAGACTTCGCGACCCGAAACGTCGCCCATTCCTTCTCTCCAGAGATGCCGCCTCGCCCGCTGAGTTACTGCAGCATTTTGTGTCAAACTTCGATTTAAACCAGCATCTGCAGTTCTCGTTTACATACGTAGAGAAATCCTGATGGTCCGCTATCTAATCCACAGAACTTCCCTTAAATCTGAAGAGGGTCTCGACCCGAAACGTCACCCATTCCTTCTCTCCAGAGATGCTGGCTGACCCGCTGAGTTACTCCAGCTTTTTATGTCCAACCTTCGGTTTAAACAAGCATCTGCAGTTCCTTCCTACTCATCGAATCCACAGGTTATGTTGTGGCCCCTGAAATCTACTGGGGCCCCGTAACCCGAGAGCCAGGTCTGATGGGGGCATCTGGAGAAAAAAACTAACCACTCATAGTCGTACAGCGTGGAAACAGGCCCTTCGGCCCAACATGCCCACACTGGCCAAATACCAACAATATTAAGAATAATGAAGGGGTAGGCCATTTAGGACTGAAATGAGGATTTGTTTTCACCCAGAGAGTTGTGAATCTGTGCCTTGAATTATCTGCCAAACACTAGGCAGTGGAGGCCGCGGGCCACCGAGAAAATTTTTTCATATATAAGGGAGAGTTTGTATATTTCATATATGTATATATATATATATATATATATATATATTCTTAGGGCTAAAGATGATATATATAATCAAGGGACAGATATGGAGGTGGGTCGGGTTCTTGATGGTTTTGCATCACATATATAAAAAGGGGGGTTTTTATGTTACGAGTGGAGGAAGGAGGGTAGAAAACAAAAACTGGGATTTTAGATGTATTAACGTGGGCAGCCATGAGCCTCATATTGAATGGCTCGGTGCTGCCATTCACTGCTCGACCCTGAAAGGGCCCAGAAATGGAGGTCTACTGGATGATCCTGCTAGATTTTCTATGCTAATGAATTAAACAGAGGGCAGAGAATGGCGGTGTGGCTCGCGAATGGTCTGTTGCTCTGTAACAGAGGGCTCTCTCGCCTCGCCTCTCTATTGTTCCTGCGGGCAGCACAGTGCGCGGAGACTCCGCTGTTAGAAGGCGCCGTTTATTTTGGCCGCGTCTTCAGCAATACAAACAACGCTTTGTCCGGATTCTTAATGTGTTGCCAACCACAGGAAGCAGCGACTGGTGATAATAAACAGGAAGGATACAACTTAAAATAGGTCACAATATTAACCCTGTATAAAAAAAAAAATCAGGAAGCGATGCTTCCACAACCTGAAATACCAGGCCGGCAAAATGTCTCGATGTATCTTCGGACCCCAGGACACAGAGTCGCCCCGGCGGTGACTACTTACGGTGGATGCCTCGCGTTGTCACCACAAGCGGCTGCGAGTTGTTCAAATAAGCTCTGAACTACTTAGATCTGCGGCATCAGGTCTGTACTCTAGCATTATTATTGTCTGTTTTATATATATGCGTATATGTGTGTGTAGGCATTGCATATATTGATATATTATATATATATATTAGACCAAGTGCAGACCCGTTGGGTCTGCTCCCCCAATGGTGTGATCCCCCAACCCAATATTCCACCATGCACCCGTCTCCTCCAACGGAACTGAACCCGTTCCCAAATGTAAGATTCCAGCACTCCCCTGCCTCCCTCAGCAGTGGATATATATGTATATATATGCTGTATATGTTTACAGTGGCGGACTGGGTCTAAAAATATTGGTTGCCAGGAGACAAAGGGGGCCCACTCATCAGGGACCCACTTGCCAAGCTGACACCCTGGCCAGTCCACCAATGTATGTATATATATACATGTATATACAGATGCTGTATATGTATATATATACAAAATGTGTAACAGCGGGTCAGGCAGTACCTCTAGTTGCTTGCATATATATTTATATGTGTGTGTGTGTATAAAAGTGCAATGTGTGTGTGTGTGTGTATATATACTATATAAATAATATTTAGTTTATATATACACACACTGAACTTTTTTTCTCGCTTATTATATTGTTTAGATGTACTATGTTTTTCCTCTACTTGCTAAATTATTGTAAGGTGTCCTTGAGACTCTTGAAAGGCGCCCATAAATAAAATGTATTATTATTATTATTATGTTTACATATTCTCTATTGCGCAGAACAGCAAAACGACCCATCCAACCATCTATCACCCAGCCAGCTAGCCTATGTACCCCCATTCCCCCCGCCCCCCCCAATGCATTTCGTTGTCTCTGTACTGTACACTGACAATGACAATTAAAATTGAATCTGAATCTGAATCTTTGAGCACTGCTACACACAGGCCACTGTTCGGTTCTGTTGGTCGGGTGTCAAGTAAGAATGTCATCGTTGAATAGAATAGTTTCTTTATTGTCATTGTAACATGAACCATGTACAACGAAATTTAAAAATGTCAGCCAGTCTGTGCAGCATTCAAACATTTCTAAAAGCTAACGATACATACAAGGTAAAATATTAAAGATAAACAACTAAATAAATATCACGGACAAAGCACGCATACACACCCGAAGAAGGGTTTCGGCCCGAAACGTTGCCTATTTCCTTCGCTCCATAGATGCTGCTGCACCCGCTGAGTTTCTCCGGCTTTTCTGTGTAACCTTCGATTCTCCAGCATCTGCAGTTCCCTCTTAAACCCTCCATCCTTCTGTCGATTCCACAGTGTACCACAGTCCCTTAGTCTGTATCGCCCCTGCGTTCCTTGGCGGCTACATTTAGTGCTTTTATAGCAGTGGGGTAAAAACCCCACTTTGTAGCCAAAGATCTTCGCGACAGAGGTCCTGAGAACATTGAGTTGGCTGAGGAGGCCACATATAGACCCCGACCTCGGGTGGACTATGAGGGGGAGAAATGGATATTTTTAGTGCCTTCCCTCACAGTGAATTCTGCTGTGGGGGGACGTTTCATGTTGATTTCTATAGTGTACTGTTCTGTGTCTTTTTTCTTTTTTCTCTTTTTTGTTTTGTATGGATATATTGACATTTGATCTGTTCAATTAATTTAATCAATCACTGTAAAGCACTTTGGTTCAAATACTGGTTTTGTTGAAAAGTGCTATATAAATAAAGATTATTATTATTATTATTATAAGATCTTTAGTTGTATCTGGGACATACTCTGGGGAGCTTGGAGTATTTGGGGGCGGGCGGGCGCTAGGACCCGGCGGCAGCCCCGCGGAAGCAGACGGCGGTGCTGCGGCTCCAGCTGACCACGAGGTCCCAGCTGTTTCCCGCCATTGCTGAATGTTGTTACTACAACTCCAAAGCCGCCGACCTTTCTTTATCAAAACACCCGCGTCTGCCAGCGCCAGCCTTTGCCGTGGAGAGTGGATGAAATCAAAAGGCTCGATGGCTTATTATGCGGGTCAGAAGACGCTGCAGGAATTCCGCAGAGCGGAGAAGGAAGTGATTGGCGGCTTGTGTAGGTGTGTATGTATCCACCACCATGTATCCATGTTTGTTTATTTCAGCAACAATGTATCAATGGAGGGCCCCGGACAGCCATTTAAACACGTGGAGCGGGGAGTGGAGCGGGGAGTGGAGGGGAGGAGGGGGGGAATGCAATGAATTCTCCCCTCTCCAAACACCGCTTCTTCCCAAGGCTGGGAAGCTCGTAGGAAATCCCAGGCTCGTCGGGACAAATCGGGATCCAGGCGTGAATGGGAGGGAGGAGATGCAAATATCCAACACACAGACGAGCACGTGGGGGCCAGCAAACCTCTGCAATATCCCCCCCCCTCTCCTCTCCTCCCCGACCCCAACCTACTCAGCCTTTCACGATGCACCTTTAATGCAAACCTCAACCTCCTCGGCGATTTTTTCTTCTACACTATATTCTTTTTCCTTCCTTCCTCTGGGATCCCAAATCATGGCCGCCCCTCGCTGGCTGATTTGTTTTGTACGTTTTGCTGGTTCCGCCCACTTTTGCAATTTCGTTTTTGATTCCAAAGCAAACAAAAGTTACATTTCGTGTCCCTACTTTTGTGTTTTTCCTTTAAAAAAAAATAAAATTGTGGTGCAATTCAAATTCCACCCCCCCCCCCACCCCCCCCCTCCCCTCCCCTCCCCTCCCCACGTCCGATGCGTTGGGCCGAGCCCCCGCCTGCAATGTGTTGTTGTTCCTCTGGTTCAGCTCACAGCTCAGAGGGTCTGTGAGTAGGCGTTTATAACCCGTGCTACACGTTGCCGCCACATTACCCCACCGTCCGAACAACACCCCCGGGGGCCGTTAGTGTTGAGATGGGATCCCCCCCCTCTCTACTGAATTCATCGTGCGTTTGTTTTTATCCCCTCTCCAAATAAAAAAATATATAAACGTGTTTTGGCGTCTGGCATCTCGCCCACCACCAACCAGACGCGATCCCGGCGCCACTGTTTCCGAGTCGCCCTGTGTAAAGGATTTGCAAGCGCGGAGAGAAAGCACAACCATTGCGTATAGTAGCACTGAAACTGAAAACGCTCACTCACTAAATAAACTTCCTCCCCCTCCTCGCTCGCCTTTCATTTCGATCGGTCGGGCCCTGCAAATGCGACTCGGTTCAGTGTAATTTCAGAAGCTAGACACAAAAATACTGGAGTAACTAACTCAGCGCGACACATCTCTGGAGAGAAGGGCTGGTCTGGCCTGGAGTGGAATATTCCTTCCTGAGAGAGACGGACCGGAATTAACCACACAACCATTTATTTTGTAGACGTGCCTTTGGGATTTAAACTTGTAGTGTTTTTGATTTTGAGGGATATTTTGTTAGTCTTGGCGGGATTGAGTTGAGTTTATTCTACATTGGTTACAAATCCCGTAAACATTACAAGTGATCACATTTCCTGCCGCCTCAGGGGAACTCATTGAACTGGGATTTTTTTTTTAACTCATTGAAGATGTCCGGGGAAGGCCGGAGGATTGTGAATTTTATGAATGGGGCTGAAGTTGACACAGCTGCTTGCGGATGCTATTGGCTGTGGAAACCGTAGCCTGGTTGTGACGGGCAGGAGTGCAAGGGGGCGTGAGCTGAGCCGCGGATCTCTGTTTATGTGCGTGTGTCACGCACACACTTGTCACGCCTGCTCTAGTGTCAACTCCACTAAGATCCTCTCCGCCCATTGCATCTCCAGAAACAACCACGCTAACATTTTATATTTATAGGAAAGATTTCAACAAAATAGAGACAGTACAGAGGAGATTTACTATAACTGGATAAGACTCGGTTTGTACTCGCTAGAATTTAGAAGATTGAGGGGGGATCTTATAGAAACTTACAAAATTCTTAAGGGGTTGGACAGGCTAGATGCAGGAAGATTGTTCCCGATGTTGGGGAAGTCCAGAACAAGGGGCCACAGTTTAAGGATAAGGGGGAAGGAAGTCTTTTAGGACCGAGATGAGAAAAACATTTTTCACACAGAGAGTGGTGAATCTGTGGAATTCTCTGCCACAGACGGTAGTTGAGGCCAATTCACTGGCTATATTTAAGAGGGAGTTAGATGTGGCCCTTGTGGCTAAAGGGATCAGGGGGTATGGAGAGAAGGCAGGTACAGGATACTGAGTTGGATGATCAGCCATGATCATATTGAATGGTGGTGCAGGCCCGAAGGGCCAAATGGCCTACTCCTGCACCTATTTTCTATATTTCTATAATGTTGCCTGGGTTTCAGCACCTAAGTTACAGAGAAAGGTTGAACAAGATAGGTCTTTATTCTTTGGAGCGCAGAAGGTTAAGGGGGGACTTTAAAATTATCAGAGGGAAAGACAGAGTTGACGTGGATAAGCTTTTTCCATTGAGAGTAGGGAAGATTCAAACAAGAGGACATGATTTGAGAATTAAGGGACAAAAGTTTAGGGGTAACATGAGGGGGAATTTCTTTACTCGGAGAGTGGTAGCTGTGTGGAATGAGCTTCTAGTGGAAGTGGTGGAGGCAGGTTGGATTTTATCATTTAAAAATAAATTGGATAGGTGTACGGACGGGAAAGGAATGGAAAGGAAACGTTGCCGATTCCTTCTCTCCAGAGACGCTGCTTGAGCCGCTGAGTTACTCCAGCATTTTGTGTCTTATCTTTTTTTTTTAATGTTGCCTTGCATAAAATGCAAGTCTGAAGAAGGGGCTCGACCCGAAACGTCACAAGTTCCCTCTCCACAGAGATGGTGCCAGTCCCGCTGAGTTACTCCAGCATTTGTGTCCATCTTCGATTTAACCCAGCATCTGCAGTTCCTTCCAACACATTTGTGGAATTCCCTGCAACAGATGGCAATGGAGGCCAAATAACTGGATGGAGTTAAGAGAGAGTTAGATAGAGCTCTAGGGTCTAGTGGAATCGAGGGATATGGGGAGAAGGCAGGCACGGGTTATTGATTGGGGACGATCAGCCATGATCACAATCACAGGCTCGAAGTGCTGTTGGCCTCCTCCTGCACCTATTTTCTATGTTCTATAAAATCCTACACACACGGAGGAGGCCATTCGGCCCTTCGAGCCTGTGATTGTGATCATGGCTGATTTTCCCCTATCAATAACCCGTGCCTGCCTTCTCCCCATATCCCTTAACTCCACTAGCCCCTAGAGCTCTATCTAACTCTCTCTTAAATCCATCCAGTGACTTGGCCTCCACTGCCCTCTGTGATTCAGATTCAGATTCAGATTCCATTTTAATTGTCATTGTCAGTGTACAGTTCAGAGACAACGAAATGCATTGACAACGAAATGCACTGTGGCAGGGAATTCCACAAATTCACACAACAATCTGGGTGAAAACTTTTTTTCTCGCCTCAGTCTTAAATGGCCTCCCCTTTATTCTAAGACTGTGTGTGGCCCCTGGTCCTGGACTCGCCCAACATTCGGACCATTTTTCCTGCATCGAGCTTGTCCAGTCCTTTTATAATTTTATATGTTTCTATAAGATCTCCCCCTCATCCTATCTGGTGCTGGGAGACAGCAGCTCTACCCGCTGCGCTATCATACCGCGTGGAGGTTTGCGTGTGAACGGTTTTTGTTATCGACGAGCCTCCGCTTCGATTTTCCCGACCGCAGCCTGTCGAACATCCCGCTGACGCCGGAGAGCCAGCGCGACCACGACCGGCGCATCCGCCGGGAGATCGCCAACAGCAATGAGCGGCGGCGCATGCAGAGCATCAACGCAGGATTCCAGTCGCTCAAGGTGCTGCTGCCCCACACAGACGGCGAGAAGCTGAGCAAGGTGAGTGTCACTCCACTCAGCCCGGCCAGGCCCGGCCCTTCCTCCCATTCACCGAGCTGCCACTGCCTCCCCACACTGCCGGACAAAGGCCTTTCCTGCCTCTAGCAGCAGGGCTCCCATTCAAACACTCGTCACTCTACTCAACAACGTATCTCAGTGACTGCCAATCACCAACCCTCCCCCCCCCCGGACACTTATTATCATTTATTCAAATCATTTGCTATGTCGCTCTTCCAGGGAGATGCTAAATGCATTTCGTTGTCTCTGTACTGTACACTGACAATGACAATTAAAATTGAATCTGAATCTGAATCTGAATTACTTTTCCAGAACATGTCTCATGAAATTCATAGAAACATAGAAAATAGGTGCAGGAGTAGGCCATTCGGCCCTTCGAGCCTGCACCGCCATTCGATATGATCATGGCTGATCATCCAACTCAGTATCCCATCCCTGCCTTCTCCCCATACCCCCTGATCCCTTTAGCCACAAGGGCCACATCTAACTCCCTCTTAAATATAGCCAATGAACTGTGTCCTCAACTACCTTCTGTGGCAGAGAATTCCACAGATTCACCACTCTCTGGGTAAAAAATGATTTTCTCATCTCAGTCCTAAAAGACTTCCCCCTTATCCTTAAACTGTGACCCCTAGTTCTGGACTTCCCCAACATCAGGAACAATCTTCCTGCATCTAGCCTGTCCAACCCCTTAAGAATTTTGTAAGTTTCTATAAGTTTCTATAATTCATAAGTGATAGGAGCAGAATTAGGCCATTCGGCCCCTCAAGTCTACTCCGCCATGTCTGATCTATCTCTCACTCCTAACCCCATTCTCCTGCCTTAGAAACATAGAAAATAGGTGCAGGAGTAGGCCATTCGGCCCTTCAAGCCAGCACCGCCATTCGATACGACCATGGCTGATCGTCCAGAATCAGGACTCTGTGGTGCATGAAAGAACTGCACCTGCTGGTTTAAACTGAAGATAGACTGAAGAATCCATGCCCCTGCCCGATTGTCTTTTAGACATTGTGTTTGTACCCATTCCTATGTGGGAAAAGTAATCCCTCGTGTCCCTTTTAAATCTGCACCCTCTCACCGTAAATCTGCACCCTCTAAATTTAGTGTGGTCTCGTCGAGTTCTCGTATAGACAATAGACAATAGGTGCAGGAGTAGGCCATTTGGCCCTTTGAGCCAGCGCCCCGTTCCTGCCTTCTCCCCATATCCCCTGAATCCGTTATTTTTAAGAACCCTATCTAGCTCTCTCTTGAAAGCATCCAGAGAACCTGCCTCCACCGCCCTCTGAGGCAGAGAATTCCACAGACTCACCACTCTCTGTGAGAAAAAGTGTTTCCTTGTCTCCATTCTAAATGGCTTAATCCTTATTCTTAAACTGTGTGTGGCCCCCGATTCTGGCTCCCCCAACATCGGGAACTTAATGTCCCAACTCCTGCGCTCAACACCATGACTGGTAAAGACAAATGCGCCCAAATTGGAGCGTGGGAGGAAACCGGGGCACCCGGGGAAAACCCACACGGCCACAGGGAGAACGTGCAAACTCCACAATGACAGCGCCCATAGTCGGGATTGAACGCAGGTCTCTGGTGCCGTGAGGCAGAAACTCTACTGCTGTGCCACCTGTTGCCCTACGGCCTCTGTATGAAGCACCCGGGGGATGCTATATAAATGCAACGTTGCGGTGAAGACGATTGAAACTTGCCCGTCTCTCTCCCTGCAGGCCGCGATCCTACAGCAGACGGCAGAATACATCTTTGCCCTGGAGGAGGACAAGACACGGCTGATGCAGCAGAATGCACATCTGAAGCGGCTGGTGCAGGTGAGCTGCAGCAAGCACGGATATCGCAGCACAGGTGGTGCTGCAGTAACGCATTGTCGCATTTCACACCAAGATGGAGCGTTGTGTTTCAAAATCAATTCTGCCTGTTGGGAGCCGTGAGTTGGGGGTCAACGTGTTTTTTAGACTCGCAACAACAAAGTTATTTTCCCTGCGGGACTTTCAAAAGCAAAGGTTTTATTTAATCACATTAAAGTAATTGTCGTTGCTGGAAACTAAATGAGGGTCTTTATTGCATTGTGTAGTGGAGTGACATTGGCTAAATGTCACTGGTAGTGATTGCTTGGCAATTTCAATGGCTTGCCAACACGCACGGCTTTGGGATGTGGGAGGAAACCGGAGCACCAAGGGGCGAGGGCAGGGGGACCCACAGCAGTCACAGGGAGAACATGCAAACTCCACACAGAGAGCATGGGAGGTTAGGGTGTTCGCGGGTCACTGGTGCAGTGAGGTTGCAGCACGATTGTGCGGCACAGTGGTGTAGCGGTAGAAATGCTGCCTCACAGCGCCAGAGACCCGGATTCGATCCCGACTACGGGTGTTGCCTGTACGGAGTTTGGACGATCTCCCTGTGACCTGCGTGGGTTTTCTCCGGGTGCCCCGGTTTCTTCCCACACTCCAAAGATGTGCAGGTTTGTAGGTTAATTGGCTTTGGTAAAATTGTAAAATTGTCCCTAGTGTGTGTAGGATAGTGCTAGTGAATGGGGATCACTGGTCAGCATGGACCTGGTGGGCCGAAGGGCTTGTTTCCGCGCTGTATCTCTAAACTAAATTACGTGGCACCGCATGAATCACTTCCATGACGGCTGCAAGTTCAGATTTCCTGCACGATCTAACGATTCCTCTCGGATCCAGAGAAGCTTCCGTCCCGGCGCTCGGCAGTCCGTGCGGAGTGAATATTTGTTGACTGAGCGTTGGACAACGTTCTTCCCTCTGTCTTTCCCAGGAATACTCCGGCTCCTCCCCGAAGCGGAAGCGGGGAGACGAGTCGGACGAGGGAATCGGGTCCCCGGACTCTGCTGACGAGGAGCTGGCCGAGCTGCGGCAACTCCTGGAGAAGGAGCGGCTGCTGCGGATCAGCCTGGAGGAGAAGGT